>NC_142182.1:21559423-21717115 GCF_026936395.1 Plectropomus leopardus
AACAGTTTGGTAATCACCATGCGACATCATTAAATCTGCTGATGACAGTTAGGTCACGTTAGTCGTGTGAGGCTGTTAACAGTTAGCCACTACATCTTAGCCTGTCTTACCCTCAGGTGCGTGTAACTACAGGGCATATACTTCTTTTCGGTTATGGTATCAGAAAAAGAAAAAAAAAAAATCTATAATGTGCATCCCTATTAAAACCATCAGCTTATAAGTGGCACTGGCAGCTTTATGAACCCAAAGTCTTGATATAAAAGGAGGAGAACAGATTTATTCAAGGCATGGAAATGTTTTTCACTACGCAGCAAAATGTGAACAGCCACACTTACTGTGCTCTGCTTTTGGGATGTTTGGATCTCAGATGAAGGGCCATCAAAGTTTGGTGCGTCCTCTGCCAAGCGCAGACATAGCTGAGCATAGAGCGAGCTATACTTCGGCTCTTCTAGGGCTTTGTCTACAATCTAAACCGCAGTGAGGGAGGAGAGCAGGGAGAAACCAGAGAGGGACCACTCAGGTCATTAAAACGTGTATGAGTCACTGAGCAGCCTGCCAAGAATGGATGAATACATTTCCATTAGCAAAAAAAAAAAAAAAAAGGACTCTCACCAGCAAGATGATTCCTTTAAGGACGAGTTTTGAATCTACGCCCACGTTCAGGAGCTCAAGGCATAGCTTGTCAAACTTCTCAGGCGTGAGTTTGTTGAGTATGCTAGAAAAATAAAAACAAGAGAGGAAGGGAGAGGCACCAAGATAAGGTGGTCAGTATGATTATGAAAGGCCAATATGCTGGCGTGACGCCATGTTGTCAAGGTTTTCCCGTATGTTGCGTTTCATGTGTTGATGTGACTGGGTTTGTTTGGACCTCCTCAGCAAAAACAAATTCCATTCTGATTTTAAAATAACTTGCAGAGTTGCCTCCCTTAACTCTGTTCCTTATCAGCCCCTCCTTTACCCGGGAGCTGACAATAAATCACTTAGATACAAACCAAGTTATGGTGCTTACACAAAATAAACACTGTTGTTGGCACTTCTTCAGCCCAGATCTGGCCCACTAATACCGGGCTGCGTTCACTCAGGTCTGAAGCCAAACAATGATATCTGCAAAACAGACTGTTGACTCAAAAGTATTTTTAAAGTGTTTACTTTGTACTTAGTCTGGGGATTCTACATGAAACTGTGGGCAAAGTGGAGCAACTGCGGACATTTTCTCTGTATCTGATTTAGAACCACCTATAAAAGAAGCCCAAATCTGATGTGAGATCAGACTCCATGCGATTTGTGCTGTGACATTAGACAATCACATCTGGGTCACATGGGGGGTGGGTCTGTATGGCCACTTGGGCCTGCAGTGTGAACAGTGCTACAGTTTTAGATCAAGTCAAACACGTTAAATCATTGTTTCATACTACATTAAATCTCAGTTGCAGTCTTTAAAAATGTATCCATCAGCCGTTTTATAATCCTTCACGGCCTGAGCGCTCTTTCACACTTCTGGAAAGAACTGCAGCATCACTTCATTTGCTGTGACACGCTGCAACAGAGCCAATTAATAATGATTTATAAATCCACAGGCTTTGTTTTCTAAATCTCATTATCCACATTGGCTTTCTCATTCTTTACTGGCTTTGTTTTAGCAGTGTGTGAGTCAATTTGAGACACCCTGACTTTCTGATCAGGGATTAAAGAAAAGTCTGTTAGCAACAAGAAAAATCACGCCCAAGATGATGAGGGATTCTGATATATAATAGGGCAGCAAATGGATCTAACTGTGGCTTATTTCATGAACATAAATGTAACGTGCAGTTGTCCACTTCACTTCACCGGGCTAAGATAGCAGAGTCGACTGTCTGGCTCTTGTGTTGGCCACCAGCTAGCCTACATTCCTGAAGGAAACTCTGTCATCTCTTCATCTTCAGTACTTGTAAACATCACCTGACACAGACAGGAACAAGCTTTAAGTGCCTTTAGCAAAGCACATGCCTTCATCACAACAGAACTGCACAATTCAACACTGCGTCCCTGTTGAACTCACAAAATCATCATCAGTGTGGAAAAAAAGTATCAACAATACATGAGTCACAGAAAATCAAGCAAGGCACGACTGATGAACTGTAGAAACTTCTCATCTCGTCTTTGACAGCTTAAGTGAAAGACTTAACAAAAAAGAGCATTTAGGGACAGCAGTTACAGTTTTTTTCTTTAAATCAACATGACCTCATGTCCTGTAACCTTTGGCTATGACACTGTTCCAGATTTCAAGATCATTTTTCAACATTTACTGGCAGTTTTCTTCAGGGGAGCTCTCTTGGCAATCCTGAATGAAATTTGGCAAGCCAGACCACACTTTCAATCAGATGGTTTCTTTTTTATTTTGCAAGAATTTGACTCTGCACAGCTGAATTACTTTTAGTACCAAAAACCTCAAACGTCTAGTACACTACATGTGTGTATGTTTGAATAGAAAGTCATGAAGAAGTTAGCAAAACATGTTTTGCTTTTCCCCGCAATTAATGGATAATTAACTCTTCAACTATGCACACAGGCTTGTACCTTACCCCCTCACTTTCCTGAAGATTGCATCGTGTCGCTCTTTTTCGTTGCTGGAGTTGACATCTCGTCTAGTGCTTCGTGAAGGAACCCATCTCTGAACGCTTTGCCCTGGGGTTTTCCCCAGGAACTCGCTGTAAAGCACACAGACAGAGACACTGAGTACCACAGAAGCTGGTGACTTCATGGCAGGTACAGAAAAACACACAAACACCTGCAGTGACTGCAAATGCTGCACTTTAATGTCTGTCAAGTTGTGTCGGTGCCTCCTGGCTTAATCCGTTGAGCGTTTGCTAAACCAGGATGAGAAGGCGGGACTATGTCAAGCCAGGTTTAAGGATTCTGGATAAATATGAGTTCATGGCTGTCATTAGGAGACCGCACGTGTCGATTGCAGACTGTCGAGATGCAGAAATGGAGAAAATGTGTGCAGTGGAGTTTTCAGCTAGTGAACAGCATGGAAATGTATGTGCAGGTAACGCATTTAATGTGCAAATAAGGGAAATATGGAGTTATGATCAAACAGAAAAAACTTCACAGAAGATAGCGGACTGACTTCACGCGTAAATAATGAGAGATACATAAGTGAGTTAAGATTAATTATGGGTGGTATAGCGCAGCGGACAATGATATTGTTTTCTGCTCGCAGGTCTCGGGTTCCAGTCTCTTTTCATGTGATCTATGTCTGTCTCTTTAAAAACGTCTACTCATTACTAATTTCCTTTAACTTCAGCTGCACTGACACGTTGTAATTACCACACAAGGATATACTTGTTATTTTAACAAATCAGTTGGACACTTTGTTAGCAGTGGAAAGTAATAATTAATGAAATGTACTATGATGACTAATTAAAAACACCTATAAGAATCATTTAGCAGACGCTTTTATCCTCCCCCACCATGTTCATCCACAACGCCACAAAGACCATCTGAGGGAGGGTGAGGATGTGTCATCACTGACTTCACTAAAACCACCTTTGCAACTTCATTAGCCATTTCTAATCATCTCAACAAATGCAATAATAACCTACCAGAATGCTGACTTTAACTGTCTGCTCCTGGATTAACTCTCCCTCAGTGTGCACGTTACCTTTAACTTTACACTGAAAATGATAACAGCAGGCCTACTTTAATGAATTACAGAGTTGAAGTTTATTTCAATGCAGGCAAATAAAAAATAAACAAAAATGAAGAGGCCAAGAAGACCATGGAGTAATTATAAACATATTTATTTCTGATCAGAATGACAGCTGACTGAAGAAATCTGACACCAGGATTAAACAAGCCCGACTGTTAGCCTGGTCAGGAGGAGGCTAACTGCACAGAATAAATCTCCATGGTAACTTATGTGCCTCTGCTTTCATGCAAGCGAGTCACAGCTAAATTCAGCCTGGATACCTGGAAAATCCAGGCTTAATCTGCCATCTAATATCCCTCTGGAGTAACTTCTCTTGTGCTGCTTGTCACATCCTTAATGACTATTTTATCCTTTGAGCCCCGAGCAAATTAGTAAGATTTCTTTCAAAAACATGTGGAGAAAAAAAGGCAATGATCAACTTGGTAAAAAAGGTTCCACAAACTGAAAGAAATTAGTAGATTTAGAAAATTATATTTCAAAAGTATTGTAAAAAAAAATGTCTCGGGGAAAAAGAAAAAGGGTAGAGAAAAATAACATTTAAATTATGTTACAGAATTATTATAATTTTCTTGTCTTGTCTTGTTTTGGTTTTTTTTAAACTTTTTAAACCTTTTTCTTCTGCCTTTAAAACCCCTTCCTTTTTTACCCCTTTGTTATAAGATAATCCCCGCCTGCCCAGTTTGTAAACATATGTGTCCTATTTGCAGTTGACTGACATCATGTTACAGGACTTCTGGGTGTTCAAATCAAGTTTCCTGGAATTCGGGCCATTTATTCAACAAAGCTGTCTAGTCCACTGTTTCCAAAGTGATGGGGGAAACTACAAGCGACATCCCACTAATTATTAAATCCCTATACATTAAGGGTGCTCTGAAGAAAGTCCAAATGACGCACCTGTTGCCGACAGTCTTGGGATAGTGCTGAGGTGCACCCCTACCACCTCCTCCCCCCGAAGAAGCACTGCAGAAGCAAACACATGGAGGAGAACATCTTAGGTCCATGCAACACTGCACCAGATGGAATGACTATGTGTCTTTACCTCATAGGAAACAAGATTAAATGTATACTTTATTCATCCATTTAACTTTTGTTTTAACTGAAGACACTAAGTAACAAGAGCACTCGTTTACAACTGGGATTATTTTTTTTAACAAGACAGAAATGCACAATTAAATATGTAATCTGTAAGAATATAATACATCGAGCCATAAATATATAGAATGTCTTTCATCTATGTCTGTTAAATGTTTTATAAGCTGATACTGCGTGTATCTTTGCAATACATCACTGTATTTAGTAAGATTTTTTTTTAGAGTTTTATAACTGCAGGGAAAACAAAGTTAACACTGTCAGTTATCAGGGAACCATTAAATTAAGTAGGAATAATGACTTTGCGTCCTGAATAAACATAGCAGGATGCATTTTTAAGTGACCGTTACAATCAGATGTTGGAGAATCAGAGATGCAGCTTCAAGAATGACACACGCATGTTTATAGAGCAATGCCAAATGCAGCATATCTAAGGTTTGTGCAGAGATGCACCAGTCAGTCACGTGAGCAGAACAAAGGTATACATGCAGCCTGGGTTTGGCCAACATTGTATCTTCATCTTTGAATACATTATTTGACTTGCATTCATTTTCTTTAATGTTTTGTCCTTTTTGCCCATTAATAGTGCATGAAGTTTTTCTACTTCCACTTTTTTGGGGCAGCGTAGTCAGCTGAAGGTTTGTTTTCTTTTTTGAAAGTTTAAGTGTTTGTGAAATTTTGTGTACTGACAAATACTTCTGCAACTATTGTTCAAATTTACTTTATTGCACAGCTCTGCAGTAGACTGTGACTTTGTTACTGGTCCGTCTGATTGTTTTACAGAATATAAAGTGCATGAACCCAAGTTTAAGAGCTAATGATTATTGCACACAAATGAATTTGTCAATTTTTACGCTGAAGAACTTTTCCTTAAAAGCATGGGCTGCAACTCTAAATCATCATGAGATACCTCAATGGTAATGAGTTTTCTGTCATAATCTTAAATAAAAATCTTACATAAAACAAAACATGACTTAAATGACAAAAACACTATGAGAGGCACAAAGGCTCGGGCAATAAACACAGTTCCAGGTGCAGCGGAAAAGCAGAACACTTTGTTCTTCACATTGACTGCTCTGCTGCTGCTTTATGATCGTACACATCATGGTCTATTAATACTCAAATTTTCATGACAGTGCTTTGAACTGCAAGTCAACGCAGCATATCGGTAAGTGACAGGCACTAATTACTGGTATATTCAGGGCATCTGTATTACCTGATGACATAATTTGAGGCATTTTTGAATCATTTTACTGATCACCAAATTTGTCAACTGCCAATTAAAAACAGACATTTCCAGAACCTGCTGACGAGGTGCGGTATAAAACTGCAAACTTACACCCTCCACGCTGACTTATTCATTTAACACACAGTATCTTACATCACTTGATGCTTTATTCTAAACATTTCAATACACAGACAGTGAGTCGCTTTACTGTGAATAGAGTGAATGCCCATTCAACCAATATTCAACCAACAGGATGGAAATCCCCATCAAGGCTCATTTTGTCAACCCAGCCCCCTCTTTCAAAAGGTTTCACAAAGAGAAGAATCTGACTGCCATTTTGGGCCTTCCCACATCCTGCTTTGTTCTATAGAGCCGGAAGTTCCTGCACAAAAACACCAGCAGAGGGCTGACCATGGAAAAAAAAAAAAGAAAAGAATTTCCTTGTTGTTATTGTCTGCGCAATCTTTGTTGTCATTACCTGAAACGAGAAGCACCCCCTTCTGCAATCACACTCTCCACTTTGGCGGCTTGACAATGAAGAATACTCAAAAGAATAAGAATAATAGGAAGGGATGGGGAAAACGGTGCTGAGGAAGAGAAAAAGAAATGCAATTAGTTATTGTATAGGGGGGTGCATATTAATAGGCTACATCATAAGCTTCGACTTTATTAAAGAGGACAGGATGAGTGAACCATCATGATCTTAGTCAACGTGACTTTATAAACACTCAGGAAATCAAATCTTTGTCACAGGCCTCACCACTAATGGAAAAATAAACAACAACAAATTAGCAAAACAACCTACATACTGACACTGATTAAAACGCGCGTGCACGCTAACGTTACAAATTCTCATTTTTAGTTGAACATGGATGCCTGACACGATAACAGCAAATGTCAAAAACGTGGATTTCTGTGCTCGTTTTTGCTCAGCTGCAACAAAGCAAAGGTGCGTCAGCTAGCATGCTAATCGCTAACATTAACTAACTAGCTTGCGAGGTTGCTAAATCCATAAATTAGCCAAGTCACGACACCGATCAGATGTTTACTACGTCTGGATACAATATTATGAGCAATTTACGAAGGGTTCAGTCGGGCGTGTATGCTTATATGAAGGGTAATGTTTGCAGCTACATAGGAATAGTGTTACTGACTAATCCGAGTTTCCTTGCGTTGGTTTGTGATCTGGATTGAAAACAGGACTAGCCTGCAAAACTAACGCTACCGTTACACTATTATGCAGTCAATTGGGGCAGGGCAGCGTGGTTAGCCGCTAATGTTTCCAGTCGACTGTGCTTGTATCGCCATCCCATAATGGCTCAGACTTTACGCTGGGATTTAAGGCCAATTTTGAAGTGATCCTAGCGCGATTCCCGTGTAACTTAATGCAGCACGCGTTATGATACATGACATTTAACAATGCAATATTATGTTTATTTTCCTGTAAATACTAGTTAGAGTAGCTAGGCGACGACGCCATTTTCTGCTCGAATGTAAATCAGCTGAGCAATCGGTAAGCTAGGTTATCTACCGGCTCCTGAGCTAGTATGCTGCCGTTAGCTTAAGCAAGCTTATGTTGGACGTTAGTATTTTAGCCTGCTAGCTAGCAGAAGCCATTTTGGATGAGCCGGTGCAGTTTTGTGAGGGAGGAAAATCTGCCTTACCTTTACCAAAGCAACTTCAGTTTTATATTGTTGTGTGACGACCAACGAAGAAATAAGACAGTTGTAAAAGAAAAACGGGGTATGCAACGGGTATCAGGAGAGCTAGAAGCAGAAAGATGACCGCACAAACACACACATCAATCCCCTGCTTGCTGCCTGGCTTGTTTGCTTTAGCTAGCGGGTGTAGAGCTCTGTAGCCGCCTGCCTTATGGAGACAGAAGAGCCAACCGTTTGCATTGGTCACGTATTTTGTTGTCACGTCCATGCTGGCCAATCACAGGAAAGATACGTTTTTAAGGCGTTTCCTGTCGCACGTATCATCCAATAAGAAACGTCTTGAGACAAAAAAGACCGCCCCCTTCAGTTGATTGACATCCAATTTAATATCTGCAGTGCAGGAAAAGATATGGATTATTTGCTTATGTTTAAGGCATTAAATTAATACTAGGCACAAGGGCCGTTGTTATGTTTATTATTATCTATTTTTTATTATTTAAAAAAATCGGGATACATGGAAAAATCCTTGCTCATATTTGACATATGAACTGTTATAATGAAATGCATTGTAAAAGTTGCAAATAAGCATATTTAGCGTTTAACATATTTTAAATAACATAAAATTTATATTGCCTTTGACTCTCTCTTAGCATCATATTATTTGATTATCTCATTATTTTATCATTTGTGGGGTTTGGTATATCCTCATTGACAGACTTTTGCTATGTAGAAACAAATCAGTGGTCAACAGCTTATCAGCCTGGTTGATTATTGGGATTGATATTTGGCATTTTGTCAATTATCTGTATCAGCATTTTATTTTAATGATTACCAATAAATTTAAGTAATTAAAACGTGCAAAGAAAGTCTTTAGCATGGGGTACTTTCACCTTAGAACCTCAGGGAGATATTTTTATTTATTAATGTTTTATTTGAATTTTGACTTTATAAAAAAATTGCTGTGAATTTGCAGTATATGATGTTGAAAGTTTCAGTTTTAATCAAGCATTTGCTAATGTTTTTAAACAAGGTTTTGTATTGGAGTTTGTTATATTCCAAATTATAAATATTGACAGAGATTTTCTTATTTTATTGTAAATGCATATGGATTCCAAATATTTGTTATGGATCTCATTAACTACTAATACTAATATATATATATATACACAGTCTATGGTTGTGTAGAGCACAGCAACAATTCACTTTACATCTGTGTGGAGAACACGCCCTGACTCTTTTGACCAATCTGTCAAAATTCAATTTTAATTTTTTTTGCATCATCCAAAGATAATAGTTGTCATACTGTCGAGTTACATTAAAAATCCATCTACTGCTTTTACTGTTTGTATATGTGTTATTCATTGGACAGTGATTAGTCCAGAAAAGGTCACTAGAATGGGTCACCTTTACAATTTATTTGTCGAAAGCAGTAAATATTGTTAAATATATTCACTGTCTGTATATATTCATATCAGTAAGGACTATAGGTTTCTATATATATTTATACAGCTATATAGTTTGTCATATCTGTGTGTTTCCAAAAGACAATTTGTGCATTTTCATCCATAAAGGGAAGCTGTTTTGTTAATATCCTTATTTAATTTCACTTGGTCCCAGTGCCAATTTCCCTACCACAGTATATGTCAATTTAAAAGCACTCAATACCATAAAAGGCATAAAATGCGCCACGATATTTACCTATACCTGAGCAAATTGTGATTCCTTTCAAAAATATGGGAAGAGGGCAAAGACCAGCTTGAAAAGATATGTCCCACAAAAATTTTTTTTTTTTAAAGTAAAAGGTTACAAGAAAAATTAAATGAAAATAAGCATAAAAGTAGTGAAGAATTTAAAAATTCCTTCAAGAAAGAGCAAAAGAAAATGTTACAAAAAATACACATAGTTTTCTGACCCTCTTTCCCCATTAAAAAAAAAATATATATATATATATATATATATATATATATATATATATATACATATATGTATATATATATATATATATATAAGTCCCCCTCAGCACATTTTTGGATGATTTCCTTGTCCCATTTTACTATTTTTTTGCAGTTTGAGGAAATGTCTTGCTCATTATGTTTTTTTGTCCGTTTGTTTTTGAGAGAAATCAAACCAATTTTCTCTTTCAGAGGTTTAAATGCTTGTGAAAGGTGTCTGAATGCAGCACAATAAACTGATGTTGATGTAGGTGTTAAAGCACTATTTAGTTTTGTTTTATTCTGGGGAATCAAAACTCGGTGTAAATCATGTGAGGACTTAAGGCTCATTTATTTATCTTTTTTTCTATTGTTTTTTTTTTTTTTTTACAGTAGTAGAAACAATCGACTTCCTTATGATAGCAGGTTCATGACTTCTGATGTAGCAGTCATCAGGAGGCTTAAACACCTGACCTCTTCACCCTGCTGCCTCGACCTGTGCTGAAGAAAATCCACTGTCTACTGTCAATAACAGTCCAGTTTTGAACAGTTATAACTGACTTTATTTTTTACTTCATCCTCAACTGCCAGATTTGAAGCTGCACCCGTCCAGGCCAAGGGCAAACTGCAGCACATCAGTCAGTCTGCTGAGAAGGGCCTGGGTCATGACCTCCTCCTCTCCATGCAGCTAGGAAAATAATTGGGGACCTCCATTGCCGAGACACCCCAAAACTCCCCCTGGCACTTCCAGCTAATCAACCCATCACCTCCTCACCTTTCCTGCTGCACTGATGCCAAGGAAACATCTTTTCCCACAAAGGGACAAGAAGCAAGAAGTAAAAGGGTTCTGAGGAATCATCTTAACATAATACTCATCCTTAAAAAATTTAATTAACTGTCATTTAGTGCAGATCTTTGAAGTAACTTTTCAGCTTGAGGTCACGTGTATCCAAGGAAATGTGTGTAGCGAGGTCATTGGAATTTTAATTTAAATGCAAATTCTAACAAACATAGCAGCTGGGTTTCATAAAAGCTGCGTCAGCAGTTTTCACCATGAATCAGTGAAATCAGCAGTTGGTGTTGTGATGAAATGTAAATGAAATATCACGTTAATTGAAAATCTTATTTTAATCTGTCCTTTTTGCCCATTAATAGTGCATGCAGGTTTTCAATCTGAACAGTGTACAGCAGCTTGTTCAAGGTGAAACAAGCTGGTCTAAATAAGCTGTAACATTTGCATGAAAGAAACCCTGCAATGCTCCAGAGAGTGTCTGGAAAGGTGGAAAGAAAACACAATAGTCGCTGAAATGTAGAAAATGACAAAACACAAAGAGAAAGGTGACATCTGACAGTGGAAATGTGGGAGGACCAAACACAGCAACAACATTTAAAATAGACAATGAAAAGATACAAAGAATGGAGGTGTGCAAAGAGAGAAAAATAATGAGCAAAACAATACAAAACTGGCTGAACAGCATGTTGGGCCATCTTTTACATAACGCAGACAGGACATCAGAAGTGTTCTGGCACTTAACTGCAATATAATGTGAGTAAAAATCAATAAATCTTACATGCAGATATGCACAAAGCTTCTCAGCCTGGCTTGGCTGTTTCACTTGCAATAGGTAGGGGGTACAAGAAAATGCAGAATGACAATAAGACAAAATAAAATAACCAAAAAGACGCACACACAATAAATGACAAAGGAAGGAAACCTTTACTTCTTGCATGAAGAACTGTGTCATAGGGGCTCTGAGAGTCTAAGAGCATGGACCAATCAGGTTGTATGGATCATTTACCCTACTGTTTATATTTTTTATTCATATACAGGCAGTCAGTGGTATAATAGAAGGATTTATATACCACGATTTTGTGCTGACTCCCATCCACAGCAGTACATTGCTTCTGTGGACATACATGGTCAGGACATCAAACAGGCCACTTCATACAAATATTTAGGGCTCCATATTGATAATGAGCTGAAACGGCACACACGTGGCAAGTGTCTGTGTGAGAATCCACCAGCACCTCCACTTTCTTCACCGACTCAGAGTTTTGGGTGCTTGTAAGAATACTAAGTGTATATTTTATAGAGTGACAATAGAGTCTATCTTACGTCATGGCATCACCAGCTGGTTTGGTAACCTTAAGGCTGTGACACACCCAACAGACATCCTAGAGCTGGCGGACTACATTACCAAAAGGTGGTGTTAGAATCAATAAATAATTTTATTCCCAAATTTTCAGATTTTTTTTTTTAATATGCCCATCACTAAAATTTGAAATTGGTGGAAAAAAACCTAAGGCTGCCAATGGAAACCACTGAGCTCTGTTCTTAAATGGGATTTGGACACAAAAATATGAATACTAGTTCAAAATAATGTAATGAGTGTTAATGCTTTGCAGCTAACACTTGCTTAGTGAGCAAACTCAATACACTAAAGTCCATGACATTTGGTTGAAAGCGCTGTGAAAAGCTGGTTATTACCTTCAGTAGTACTTTTCTCTTTACGTGTCAGAGAGGAGAGGATTTGACTCAACTCAGGATCACAGTTGCTATTATTTTGTCCTGTATTCCCATTATTAAGTCACCCACTGCTTTACAAAGCATAAATATATAAAGGTGAGGGCCTAACAGAAAAAATGGAAATCAGTAGAGTAAGGTGCTGATGGCTGGGGCCTGCTCCTTTTCCTCCTTTAATGTAGTAATTGAGAATGTATGAGGATGCCATTAAAAGGGCCTCACAGTAAACAGAGGATATTATCTTGATGTCTTGCGACATGGATTACAGGTCTGTTTTGCACGATACTCTGCAGGTATTCATGTTTTTGTGTCCACCCCTTATTTACTGATACACAACTGCTCAGTAAATCTATCAAACATCAAAAAAATAAATAAATAAATACAACATTTTAAAGTGATAATATTTTGATGTTGACTATAAACAATGAAAAAAAAACAACTAAAAATGATAACTGCAGCCAACGGTGGATGGATATGCAAAGGCCCAACCACCTTTAGAAGGAAGACAGGCTTCTTATGGTTATTTTATGTCCCTCTTACATAATTTTGTGTCTTCTTCAGTCATTTTGTGTCTCTTTGTCATTGTTTTACTCATCTTTGTAGTTATGTTGTATCTCTTTGCAGTTCCTTTGCATCTTTGTGGTCTTTTTGTCTCTTTGATGTAGTCTTATGTCATCTGGTTGTTTTGTGTCACTTTGTAGTCATTTTGTGTCTCCTTGTATTTGTTATGTCTCTTTGTAGTCATTTTGTGTCTCTTTGTAGTCATTTTATGTCTCTTTGTACTCATTTTGTGTCTCTTTGCAGTCATTTTATGTCTCTTTGTACTCATTTTGTGTCTCTTTGCAGTCATTTTATGTCTCTTTGTACTCATTTTGTGTCTCTTTGCAGTAGTTCTGTATAACTTTGTCATCATTTTGTGTCTCCTTGGTGTCTTTTTGGTTGTTTATTGTTGCTTTGTAGTAATTTTGTGTGTTTATTTGTGGTTGTTTTATGTCTCTTTGTACTCATTTTGTGTCCCCTTGTGGCTGTTTTGTGTCTGTAGTTGTTTGGCATTAGTTAATTGTCAATTTTGCTCCTTCTGGTTGTTATTTGTCTATTTATAGTTGTTTTGCCAATTTTTGTGGTTATATTTTCTCTTTGGACTTCCTTTGCATCTCTTTGTGGTCATCTTGAGCCACTTCCTTGTTGCTTGGTGTTAAGTTGAGTGTAAATTTTGCAAGTGAAAGCCAGGGTGGCCCCCTGAACCTTTGGGCCCCTGTGCCTGGTAGGCCCATTCAGCAATCCATCCATCTGTGACTGCAGCATATGGTTCCTAAAACTGACATGATGTGATTGGTCACCGTGAGCAAAAACTAGTAGAAATAAGGTAAATGGATAAAACAGAATATAATTTACTAAGAAATGTACTAATGGTAAATAGGACAGGGACGTATGAGACAGAAATTAGAATTGGATGTAGTTGATTCAATTTTCCACTAGAGGGCAGGATGAGCCCTCCAATCAAATTGAAAGACATCAAAAGGGTTCATGGACTTCTGCGGCTCTGGTGCTCCGTCCTCTATTTGGATTCACTCTCAGTCCACATCTCTTGAATCCCATTACCTTCCCCTATCATAAGCACTGACTTCAAACCCTGCAGACACAATAAAACACGTGTGCCGTACCCTTGACTACACTATAATGTTGTTCTCTCTCATCTCTTTTCATCTCTTCATTGTTCTCTACACTTCCTTCAGGAAAACTTTCATCTTGCAGGTCTACAGTAACCCTTCTTATTGCTTTATGAAGACAGAGATCTCTGACCCAATTAGCTGTCTTTATTAAATAACAGTCCGTCGGCCCTCATTTAAACCCCCAGTCAACCCTCAAACCAGCCTCCACCCTTCCTTTTGTGTTTTCAAAGAACAAAGTGATTACAGATTTAATTAGCCGAGGACCTTGCCTCCGTATCCATGCTGATATTTGTGCAGAGTTTGGAGATAGAAGCCTCGGCTGTGTGATGATAACTTGCAGGGGAAATGAAATAAAGGTTGGGCTCAAGGTATCAAGTTAAAATGACTGTCCACACTGAACAGCCCTCGATAGGAAAACTGTGAAATCCCTTCATCCTCTCTGTCCAGTCCAACTTTTCAGCACAACCTGCTGTGTTATAATATGGATAAACTTATTGACCTAGCTTTTTTCTAATACATATTTTTCTGTTTCAGTTGCCAAAAAACTGAAGGAGTAGAAAGTTGTGACCTAATTGGGGGTCATTAAGGACGCTTGTTAACCAGAGTGAGTGGTAGCTGTTTCATGACATCCTTTAATCCCTCTTTTATCTGTTTCTGACAAATAAAAATGTGAAAACACTTGTACTGCGTGCAGCTGTACTCACACATTGTGAGAATACAATATTTTCAGGAATATGTCATTGTCATTCCATCACTGTTTGTCTTTTCCATCATAATAACAGTGATGAAAATGACATTTTGTCACATAAAAAAAATCTAACAATACTGTATGTTTACTTGCTGTGTCATGTCTGTGTTTGTGTTAGCATAACATATACACAAAATGGCTGTTTTTCTTATTATTTGTACATTCAAACTAAGTAAGAGCTGTTTGGGAAAAACAGCCAATAAACATATTCTTTATTAACCCTTTGTAACCTGAGAAATTCTGTTTGGTTTCTTGAAAAATAGGGAGAAGGCAAACAGTGAATAAACAATACATGGTCCATAAATAAGCAAGAAAATAGTAAAAAACTACAATAAAATTAACTTAAAATAAGCATTTAAAAAATTATAATAAGTTAAAAACAAACATGAAAATGACTCACAAATGTACTGAAAATCTAAAAAATATATGTAAACATTATTTTTCTGTAACATAATTAAAATACATAATCACAATAATTGTGAATATAGTTAGTTTATTATAGTTTTTTTTCTTTTATTGCTTTTAAACTATCCCCTGTTAAAAATAAACAACTTTTTAAGTTTTTTTCCTGTTCCTTTTACTAATTACTTGCAATAGGTGAGACAGTTTTTTGCCAAGTTGCTCACTGCCTTTTCCCCTATTTTCCATTTTTATTTCCCAATTTGCTGAGGTTTCAAAGGGTTAAACAGCTTGTAAAAGGCATCTGAACACAGCACAAGAAAACAAGAAACTCATTGGGTGTTTTGTATTTTAACCAAGAAACCGCTGTTTCATGTCACAATGCCAGACCAGAATCAGTGAACTTGGACTCAGTGGAGTGGGTGGATTCCACAGTATGGACCCAAGTTTTTGTCATGAGCTAGTCTCGATATACGGTGGTCTTGACTACAACACTGTGGTTCGGTTTATACCTTCAGTCTGCAGGTGGTCAGTCATAATTCACAAAGTTGCATAAGCTGCATGCAGATGCCTGCACAGTTTTTTTTGCAGATCATGGACATGGAAGGTATAAATTGAGCTTAAACATGGATGAAGAAGATTGTAGATATACCGTTTAATTTTCTACCCAGGTGATTATCTTTCAGCTGCAGGATGATACTTAGTCAGCGTTATGTACAAGCATGGCAGCCAGCAATCATTCTTTTATACTTTCTTCTATTTAAGAAACATTTGCTGTTATTAAAGAAAGGTTTCTGCTGCCATGAATGAAGGCCGCCGACTCAGCTCCTGATTCACAAGAGAGTAAAATATGCATGTACAGTAAAAGCAGACGAACAGGGTTATCTCTTCTGTCTAAACGCTGAGTAAAGCTGTCACATATCGTAAGTGTCAAACTTTGCCTTTACTTGTGTTTCTCTTAACAGGATTTAAGAAAGCGCCTTTGAAAGAGCCAGGTACTGTCAAAGACCTGCAAGGGGGGCTGATGCTTAAAAAAAACAATCGGTGTGACCTTTTCCAAAGACACATTTATCGCTCAGTGACAGGCACATGAGTTTTTTTCCTGCCAATTTTTGTTGGAAACCAGGTCTGTCTGTGCTGCAGAGGTGAATGAAAGATCTGACTGTTTAAACGAGAAAAAAGTGAATTACAAACCAGTCTTACAGTAAATTGTTGTAATTTGTAATCATTTCATGTAGCTTTATGCCAAAATATCTTCCAAAATTGAATTATGTTTACTGAAGGCCACTGAATAGTGGGAATAATCTGTAGTGCCAATACCTGAAGCTAGGCCAAAGCAATTTAATTATCTTTGCTACAGCAGCATAAACATCTTGGGTGTGACAAAGCCATGAGTTGCACCTTTCCACACCGGCTATTTATACAAGGCTCACCTTTAACCTGCTCCTACGTGCATTCATCTATGACCTTCAGAGAATATAGAAAATATGAATGAAACACTCCTCTGCTCTCTCCTGAGATGTGTGTGACCTTTCCCACACATTTCAGAGCCCCTATTTATCCAAGGAAGGGTTCTCTCAGTGTGCTGCATGCTGTTTTTTCAGCTCCACAAGCTCTGCATTTATACAAAATTCACACCTGAGAGATGCTCAGTCTAGCCAAAGTACTGTCAGCCAAATGGGCACAATTTCCAAAGGAAAAAAACCAAAACTAAAGCTTTCAATATCCCAGAACAGATGCTGGTGTGCATTTGTTTTGTGGTGTAGTATTCAGATCTCTGATAAATCGCATACATAAAAGGACAGGCTATAAGACATGCCCAGTCAGTATTTGCAGGGTGATTGCAGAAAATGGAACGGTAAACTTCAGGTTTCCAAAAATCCATCTGTTTGCAATGGCATTCAATCAAGAGGAAACCCATCATTTATAGAGGAGAAGGTAATGGCACCATTTTGCACCAACAGTAGTCTTAGTAGACCTTACGAGCAGATAACATGCATTTTGAGTGAAAAATGCAGACTCTGCAGCCTACACAATTTCACACCATATCTGAGGTTTGTTGTAGGGTATTCTGGGAAATGTGGGCAATGGATAAGTGGAACAGCTTTGTAGTTTCAGGAAAAATGGGAAAAAACAGGTCATCTAACACTAACTGCTAGAAAACAGTGGAGGTCAGAGATTGAGGTTGATGATATCCAAGATTAGCAGATCTGAAGGCGTAGCCAGGCGTGCACCGTCCATATGTTTTCCTGTGTAGTGTACCAAAATTTGTATATATCCTACATAATAAAGAGCCAGTAATTCATGTATAATCCACGTATTTGGAAAGACTGTGATGATGTGACCGATGTGCTTACAGGAGTAAAGAATAAAGAAGGATGCAGTCCAGTAAGGTAGTTGGGGTGATGGGAAAACTTAAGTCTTTCCCCAGGAAACTTGTGTTTGGTATTGTGAACTTTGAAGTCATATTTTGGTATGTCTTCACCATGTTTCTTTTCAGAAATCTAGTTGTCATTAAAAATGGGAAACCGGAAGAGCGATAGTGCTAGTGAACAGTAATACACTTATGAATCGTTCCTACATAAGAGCTCAAACTGTAAAAGAAATAACATACTAATATAACAAGTTTGTTTTGATTTCATGCCCTCTTGACCGTAGCCATTTATTTGCTTTCCTCACTTCCATTTCTCTTGTTGTGTGGGCTCCGCGAGCTCAACTGCTGATTCAACATGCTGAAATGACCAAAAAACAACCACCTAACGCAAACGGTGCTAGACACACCGCAAAAACTAGGGCAACAGACCCTGACCGATGGCCGTACACTGACTGACGGCCAAGCGTTGGCTTGATGTGACAGGGCTTTAACACCAAGCGTCATCATAAGCTGAAATTCGTATTTGTTCAATAATTTACCTTCTGACCAAATATCTGCAGAGCTAATGTCATTCCCATCAGTCTCAGCTGTACTTTGTGTTTAATACTAGCAAATCTTGACACGCTAACTCCTAACAACCGTCTACTACCTTCTAAACACCAGCATGATAGCAATGTCATTGTGAGCATGTAATCATGCTGACATTAGCATTTAGCTCTAAGCACTCCTGTGCCTAAAGTACAGCCCAGCAGAGATGCTAGCATGGCTGTAGAGATTCCTTTTGAGTGTTTTGCTGAGTAACATCATAAAAGGTAGTTTGGGATTAAAGCTGGCAACCTTCCACCCACACACCTTCTTATGTAAATTTGAGGCCACCACCACCTGCATCTTCTCCTCTCCACTGTAATCTATGTTGAGAAGTGTCTGATGTATTATGTTAGACATCCCTTTTTCAATATAGGATCAGGTATGAGCCTGGAAATAATAGACCATAGTCACAAACTTGAAAACAATTGACTGTGTGCAACCTTTTAATCCTTCCCCCTTGTCCCCAGAGGGTTTTATAAAAAGTCTCCTATTCCCAGGCTGTCTGCCGAAGTGCTGATAAACTGTGGTACATGTGACCCTCTTCACATGTGAATCAATAATGCACTGTGATATCTTCTTTTTAATCTCGCCAGTCAATTACATTGTACCTGACAGGCTAATCTAAAAGAACGCATTACTGTTTGAGTGGCCCGTGGCAAAGGGTATCGCTCTCCGTATAAGAAAGGGGTTTCTGGCTGCTTGTATGAATTAGAGTGCAGAAAGCAAAATGACTTCATATCAAATTTCAGACTCCACAAGAGACGCAGGAGAAATAATTCACTCTTCATGTGAAAATCAATACAAGTCCATGTTTGCAAACTTCCAGTCAATTTCTGGTTCATCACACGATGGTGATTTGTTGGGCAGACTTTTTCCATAAACTTCTCTAAGTGGAACAATTGATCACTTGTCAGCCACATGTCAGAGTCAAGAACAACCTATTAAGACTTGGATAGAGCGAGAGTGCATTTCCAGGATAAAGTGCAAGAGAATAACTCCACTATACTCTGTGCAGTGCAAGTGGGGATATGTTTTCTCTGCGGAAATATATATGTGCCATCTGCAATTGTTTTTTTTTTTTGTGAAAAAACTTTCCTGCAACTTTTTTTTCTTATGACAAAATATTGTTTGTTTGTGTTTTTCTCTTTGCAGAGTATCTCTCCGTCTTGGGAATGCAGGATTAAAATATTAGCACTTCCTATTCAAACTCTTCCCTTTAGTTCAAAACAAAAATCAATACAAGCTCGGTTATGTAAAAATGTTCAAAGAAACATGGTCCCAAGGGTCGGGTCTCTCTCTGTGAGTAGTCTGGTCTATTTAGACTTGAGGATATACAACATGCCCTTCTGATATAACCAAAGACTGCCTTTGGATGAAAAGAAGTTCACTTGAAGCTAAAGCCTTTTTTGTTGGTTGAGATTGTTCTTTGTGGGATAATCCATTTTTATAGTTTTATGTAAAGTATTCATGATGCATATGTTTGTGTGTGAATGTCAAAAAAGGACTCCTGGCTGTAATTGGTCCCTGCACACAAATGTTTTTGTACACAGCAAATGTAACTTGCCTTACAGTAGTTGCTGAGGGGCTGAAGTGGTCTGGTCCCTTGATGCCAGCAGTAGAACGTATGGAAAAGTCTCTTGATAACAGCCCACAGTGGGGCTGATCTCAAAAACAAAGAATGTGTCTCAAATCGGATAGTTCTGTACTTCTTCTGTACTTCTGTATTCTTAAATTTTGAGTGCATGCGTGTATTCACAATGAGAAGTGTGGGAAAATGCAGTGCATAATGAGTGTCCTGACCATACACTAAATATAAAGATGGGTGATGTGTTTCCACTTACCCCTATTGAAAACCTTTCCCATTACATTAAAACGCCAGTTATTAGCTACAAAAGGGGCTATAGTGATTTGATGCTATAAAAAGGGTGTGTGACATTATGATTGACAGCTTTGTGTCACAAATGGAGTACTGCTTGTAATTAGTCAGATGGTGGTATGTGGGGGAACTCCACCAATGTGGAGATCGCTACTGCGCAGACTCTAGCTCCAAATTATGTCACCAGCACAAAATAGCAGCAGCCATATCCAGGATACTTTGACTTCATTTTTGCATAGTGGGGGTAATTTATACTCAATGTATGTCTCGGCCTGGTTGCAATTCGTGGAGCAGAAGAAAAAAAGCTGCTAGATCTTGTGACCATTAGTTCTGGTAAGCGTGCAACAGCTGTGTTCGATTGAGTCAAAATTCATATGTTATGCAACTAAATACACAGTGTACACAAGTGTACTGCATGTGAGTGTACTCGGAAGTATCCCATTTGAGACACAGCATTTGAGATTGAGTGCAGAGCACCAATATATTCATGGGAAGCTTTTTCCTTAAGTGAACAAAATGAAGATTTGTGTTCTCTCTCTTGCTGTGCCTTTAAAATTGTTACTCCCTGCTGACATTAAAACTGAGCCTAAAAATGAATACACTTACTGCGCAATATATCTTCTTTTATCTCTCACATTGTGTTAAAAAAGGAGGGACTCTTAGTAGCAAAAAAAAAAAAAATAGCACTCAAACACACCATTGCTCCAGACCTCTGTGGTAATTTTGCACCATGCCAATTACCCCGCCCCATCATTTGTGCCATCCAAACGGTAATGGCCAGCCTAACATGAGAGCAAAAGCATCCGTAAATAATTTCTTGCAATGGAAATGGAGGAAAGCACTGAGCAGGAAAGTGGCCTTGCTGCTAATTAAAAAGCCAGTGCTCGGGCCGATCCTCTCTTTTACATTAAAGCCTGCAGTCCTCTCAGGCTCGGAGAAACTTGCGCTCCTGCACCGAGCAGCCGTCAAGAGAAGTTGCAGTCAGAGGTTAGGACTAAGAAAAACCGAGATGGCTTTGTGGAGGATGACATCCAAGCCCAAATTAAGTTAATTTGTGGTTCTGCAGTGGGCCTGTCAAGTCCTCACAGCGTCAGGTCTCCGGCAGACATGTGGCTAATAGGCAGGACAGCTCTGCAGAAGAGACACTGTGAGCAGCAGAGTTAGTGTCATACTCTATCTGCGCCTCTCTGTCCCTTCACTGACACTTAACCTGCCTGACATTTTCAGAAAGGAAATTATAGTTAATTTGTGTGAGATGCATCCGGTTTGCATTTTCAAGTGTTTCTGTAAATGCTTTGATTGACAAGTTGTGGCAGTTGTGGGTTGTGCGTTGTTACGTCTGTGACCTGCAGTTATCGTTAGGTAAATAAACTGATTCGCCGAATTTAAGTTTGGACATCTGCCATGGCCCGGTGGATGATGCATAAGACATCAACACTTTCTTTGATTCATATTCAAGTAAGCTGTACACAAGAAATTGGATTTCATCTTAGCTCCCAAAGGATTTTTTATGTTACTATTCCAACACTTGGATTAGAGGTGATTCCTCATTTTGCAGCTCCATCTCAGAAATGTGCATCAACAACAGAGCACAAGCAGAAATTAACATTGACTCCGCTGTCTATGTGGGAGCCTGCCTTCCCTTTTTGTTTATGGTTTTCTAAACTAACAAATTACCACCTGGCCCTTTTCAAATTTACACTTGAAAGACACTTTTTTTCCTCTCTCTCTCTCCTTTACATGAAAGTGTTTTCAGCATTAAACTTCAAAGTGGTATAAACAAGGGGCAGAAGTGGATGAGGAATGCTCCACTGAGCAAATAGAAGTCTTCCTCAGCAATGTGAACTCAAACTACTATGAATGATATGAATGGCCTTGGACTGTAACTAAAAATGCAAACACAGACATTGGTACAGCATAAGAAAAAAGACCTTTAACAAAGTATAAATGTGACAAAAGTCACATGTGGCTAAGGTTAGCTATGTCATTAGCTTTGAGTCTGATGTAATTGGGCACCTTAGTGGGTTTCACAGTTTTTCATTTAAATAGCAGCAGCAGAACCTCATTAATAATATGAATAAGATTTGTCCTCGGAAACTCCAGCTGTCAGTGACCATTTTTTCCTTTCTCCCGGTCATGGTTTCTTCTAATAAGTGAAATTGAACTATTGTTGGAAATTCCTGGAACAGCCTCAGTGACCCCTGGAGGTCCTCAGAGCTCACACTCAGGGACACAGTATTTATGAAATAATTCTCTAACCAGAACCTTACAACTTTGATTTAGCTTTAGATTGAAATGCTGAAAAAAAAAACCAATAACCCTCCTTTCATTGTGTTTACACTCTATAGCCTCAGGTTAAAGTCATATTGTTTGTCTCAGGAGGAGTATCACCACTATCCAAATAATGAGACGCATTTTAAAAAAATCTTTTTGCCTGATATCAGAATTGTCAACTCATTACACTCTATGTCCATCTTCAGTCTACTCTAACTGATTCCCGTTGGGAGGGGATTTGGTTTCCCTAAACAATCACTAGAGACCACCATATTCGCCTGATTCTAAAGTGATTTCAAGGCCACACTGATGCATAGCTATGGCAACATACCTGTTTTGCTGAGGTTTTAAAGGGGGAGTGGAGAGATATAAAGCAAACTATGATGTTGTGCGACACTGAGAAGACTTGCAGATTTAGAGTAGACTTGATAGCAGAGTCTATCTTGTCTATAGCACTTGCCATTGTTGTTATTACTCCTCACTGGTTCCACTTGGCTACAGCTTACAGGAAACAGGTAACAGGTAACCGCGGATTTGCAAAACTCTCATGAGTAAATTACACAAACTCCTGTTTTAGGGTGTAACTACGATGTGGTTAAGGTCTAGTTAGGTTTAGGCACAAAAAGCAATTAACTATGGTAAGGGAAATATAATGGCTATCTTAAAAAATTATACTTGACACATGAAATCTAGTAGGATTTTTCACAAATCTGGGGTTACCATAAACAAATGGGGCACCTTTAATGTCAGTTTTAGGTCCGTGTCAATATCTGCTCGTTACATGCTGTCTTGTCTTTCAAAATAAACTTCTGTTTTCACAGGAAACCAAAACTACTTTAGGTTTAGCCCATAGACTGTATATAAGGATGGACAACATGACAGTTTCCCCAAAGTGTAACATATCATTCTCTATCACCCCCTGGTGTCTAACTGGAGTATAGGCTATAAAGCCCGCCCCTTTATGTTAGTGAATGGGACATAGGCCAAACTAAAAACTCAAAGTACACGCCAGATACATTTTTCCCAAAGATGGTTTCTGTCACTGAGAGTAGTTCTCATCACCCTAATGTTTGTTCAAGTGATCATTTTTATGATAAGTTTGTTTTTAATGAGTTATTCAACTCAAAGGGGATTTTTCATCATGATTGACAGCTATTGCTTAATCCTAAAAATCCATGCCAGCATGTGCTTTTGTTGACATCCCAGCATTGGTTACCCTATGCTTTTCTTGCCTTAACATTACCACATGCAGCGTCATCCCACCATGTGCTTGTGATGTAATTGCGGTAACAGCATCCTGGAACGTCAACAGCAGACGCAAAAGGACACATAGAGCCTTATGTAGACACGGAAGTCCTCTGCAAAGTGGCAATACGTGGTGACTTGACCAAATGACTGTTGATTAAGGTTATATTCCAAGGCTGGATTTGGAGTTATTTGCATTTCTACAATTTATGTGATTTTGAATGGAGGTTTTCTTACTTCTGCAACAGAACCTGAAAGTTCTGGTTTTACCGCGGCTCTCTCTGGTTGTTGTTAAAGCTCATGATAAGAAATGCATTAAACATGCATGACAAAGTAGAATAACTAAAGACAAAAAGAGAAAAAAAACAAAACTTTACCACAAAATATGTCCTAGATAAAAGCAAGCGTCATGACTTATCAACACGTACTCATCCCATGGAAGGAGCATTCAAGGATGCTTTTTTTCATCTTTTTTTTCCTCCATCAGCAATAAATAAGTCATCAGACTGCTTGATAATTGTATTCCATTCAGTTGCGTGCTATTTTCCATTTTCAGTGCAAATATAATGCAAATCAAGTGTTGGCAAATGTTTCTGTGACTTTCACTTCCATCCTCTGCGTTCATTCCTCATGGAGAGAAGACATACCCGAGTGGCTTGTACATGGGTGTAATTAAGATGTGGGGCTATGATAAAAAATCTCTCAGAAAGTTTACAAACTGAGGCAACATGAAATGGTAATGTTTAATTTATGTTTATGCCTTTCAACATTTAATGATGTCCTCAGATGTTCTTTAGGGAGAAAAACACACATATTTCAATGCAAATGAGAAGACAAACACAAACAAATATGCTAGTCTCTTGGATCACCACATATCACACAGAACCAGACGCTCAGATTATTCCAGTGTCTGAACAAATGTGCCCTCGCCTTTGTTCATCGCTTTTCTGTTTAGTTTGCTGCCTTGTTTGTTTATGCAAAGAGTATTATTCTGTTCCAACAGTTATCCCGCCCATATTGTCAGACAGCGGCCAGTTCGCTGCTCAAACACAACTCGTCTGCTGTTAGAAAGATGTGTTTTAATTCAAATAAAATGAGACTAATATGCAATTAATCTTCAACAACAACAAGGGAAATTAAATGTCTCTATTCAGCATGAAAAGGTGTGATAGGAGGGAAGATTAGCTTGACTGGTACAATGACACACAGTTTGCCGCAGGGGAATCAGTGTTGGTAAATCTTGTTGGTGATTAGCCATGATTATGTGATGTCTGATAAGCAAGTGCTGATTTGTTGTTGCATTTGTTGATTGGAACATTTTATTATTCAAACAATCTAGGACATTCATTTTTTCATACCTGAGCAACTCTAATGCATGTGTATTATATCCGTTTCTTGGTTTAGTCAAGGGATACTCAACTTGCTTTGCTTGGAGGCCACTTTTGAAAATGACAGGAGGCCAGTCGTAGCATGTTTCTGGGATTTTAGGACATATCTAAGATTTTAGGACGTCTCTGGGATTTTTGGATATTTCTAAATTTAGGACATATCTAGAAATATAACATATTTCAAGGATTTTAGGAATTGTCTCAGAATTAGGATGTTTCTAGGACTTGAGAAAATTTCTT
Source organism: Plectropomus leopardus (assembly GCF_026936395.1). Classification (NCBI taxonomy): domain Eukaryota; kingdom Metazoa; phylum Chordata; class Actinopteri; order Perciformes; family Serranidae; genus Plectropomus; species Plectropomus leopardus. Next base: position 21,584,353 of record NC_142182.1, read on the forward strand.
GGATTTTAGGATGTATTTGATGTATCTGAGATTCTAGGACATTTCTAGGATTTTAGGACATTGCTAGGATTTAAGGACGTTTCTTTGGATTTTAGGATACTTCTATGATTTTAGAATGTTTCTAGGATTTTCCGACATTTCTCGAATTTAGGATGTTTCTAGGACTTTAGAAAATGTCTTGGATTTTGGGACATTTCTACAATTTCTGAATGTTTCTAAGATTTTAGGACACTTCTTGGATTTTTTGGTAGGGGTGTGCTATATCAGCATATCATATTGTCCACCATAATACCGGTATCATTTTTAGTAAAATCAGAAAATTTCAAATTGTGATAATGGCAATATTTCAACTTATTTACGTACTGGTGTAAATGATGCTGTGTCATACCATTATATATATACATACATACACATACATGTATGTGTATGTATGTACAATTTACAGATTGAGGACAGTGTTTTTTGTATTGTTTACTGTTTAGATGTGTAATTTTGCTAGGTTTTATTTAATTCTAACGCTCATATTTTATATAGAATCTGATTCTCACTCTGTTACTGTTGTTTAGTTACAATAGTTACAATTGCTGTTTGTTAACTGTGATAATTTTCGTTCAGTTTTTATGGAATATTTAAACGGAATGTTTTACTATGTTTATGTTGACATATACAACTACAACGCTTATTTTGTTATTTAAAATATTCCCAGTATTTTTATTAAATCTTCAAGAATATTGTTATGCCAAAAATACCCTGAAATATTGTGATATTATTTTATAGCCATATCGCCAACCCCTAATATTAGGATATTTCTAGCATTTTAGGACATTTCTAGGATTTTTCAGACTTTTCAAGGATTTTAGGACATTAGGTGTCGGCGGTGTGTGTTCATGCTCTTCTGGCACTTTTTTTGATAAACGAACTCTGTATCGGTGCTGGTTTATGCACTCTGGCACCTTATGTATACTAAAAATACAAAAACAATTCTCAGTGTGAATCACTTTATTTTTATAATGAATTAGAAAATGGTTGAGGGGCCCACGGCCATTTTTTTATCACTGGTCTAGTCTAAGTTTTGGTGGTCATTGCTTAACATCTCCCAATTATTATGTCCTGTCAACAACAAATCAATACTGCTTGGCAGCCCAGCGGTCACATTTTTCATCTTTAGACAGAGCAGCAAATGAATGACTTTTTCTGTGTTTTCTATTGTCAGCCGTGGCAAGAAGCCTTTCAATTCTGTACCTACAAACCTGACACAACAATGGAAGCCAACATAATGGATTCCAGAGGGACTGTGAGGAATGAAGTGTTGAGTGTTGCAGATCATCACCGGAGAGGCCACCAAGGGCTTGTTATGTTTGTGGTGTATGAATAAAGTTTGAGTTGCTATGGTTCAGTCATTATTTTCTGTCACGCAAAAACAAATACAAGTTTCTCAGGTCTATTGTACTGTAGCACCAAAGAATATGCTTTTCCTAAGTAACAACATGAATTGGTTGTAACAGACATTTTAAAGTAAACTCTGGTATCTTAAATAAAAGTAAGGTAAAGTAAGTCTCCCTGAAAATAGGTCACCCATTGTAGAATAATCCTGCGGCCCTGTCTTTAGAGGTTCAGCAGACTTCAAATTGAAGACCTTGAAGCTGCACCAATTTTGTCCTTAAGTATGGAGCTGTTTTCTATGAGTGGGTCCCCATTTATTTGGTCTTGAGCACGAACACTCAAGGGCACAAATGCATGCACACCCACATAGGTTACATGGTACACAGTCCTGTCAGTTGTCTCACACTATCCCATTGAGCAAGAGGTGGAGTTAAAAAGCCTAGCTTGCAGCTTAGTGCCAACAAATGCAGATAAGAGTAAGACCTCAAGCATGTGAATATGTAAAGCAGCATCTAAAATACTTTAAGGAATACTGAAATAACTCTGCACATGTCCATTTGTATGCCAAGACCAGCAGCTCCCATCTTCAGCAAGGTAAAATTAATTTTTCTCAACGCAGTCTGGCAGTCTAGGAGAGCCTAGATACTCACTTTCCCTGTAGTTTTAAATACAAAGGTCTTGTTGAGAATGAATGTGTTGGGAAAGAAAGTGAGCACACAACTGTAAAAATGATACATGGCATTTACCAATCTGTTCTCATTCCAAACTTCATCATCAGGCGCATAATGGCAAGCAGCCGAGAGAAAGACGATGGGGATGACGCTATTTACTTGGGAATAAGTCATCAGTGTGGAAATGTTCTTTTTGATATTAGAAAATTGATTGATTTAATATTGTATCACGATGAAATCAGTGATTTACATCCCTAGACAAAACTGGCTGCGTTGTTATTACACCATGCTGGGCGGCACATGCTGCATCACTTGAGAACATGGCTGGACAGAATCCGACGCATCCGCATAATACGTGTTATGATGGCGTCATGTTGAAACACTGCCTGTAACAATGTAATACAGTATAAGAAAAATGTGAGGGCACCTATGGGGCAGGTGGGAGGGGCAGCAGACACAGAAGGATAACTACAGCGTAGTGTGTAGACCGGGAAGTCTACTGCAATGTGGCGATATGACTTGGGATTACAACATGTTAAATATACTGCATGAGAGTTTATTAACAGATTTTTGATATACGTAGATTTGCTGTTATATACCTGGACCCCCATGACTTCAGTTCATTAAGAATTCTCTCAATTTTGGGTTTCTTTGTTCTCCAGACACATGCGAGAAAAACAAGATTTCTTCACAAATCTAATTTAACATGGGGTGAGAAATTGATATACTAATTGTCATTTGAAGGGGGGGTATTTCTTCAAAATTAGCTTTGCTTTATGAAAAAGGAAATGCACTGAACACATTTGTTAAAACTCAAGGACATGCCTTTGGACATGAGTTTGTTTTGTTAACAAGAGAACTCCACAGCAATGGAAGAGGTGAAATGTGAAAGCTTTCACTCAAAAGTGACAAGCTCATAGGAAATAATTACCCAACTCTACAGAGCATTTACGCATCTTTCAGGTTTTTGTTTTGATTTTACACTGAATGCAAATGTACTGATTTAGTTTACTCTCACAGCTCTGATCAACTTCGCTTCTAGCTGCATCAGCCTGCTGTCAACCTGCAAAGCATCAAATAGCAAAAGGAAATATACGCAATGGTCGAATGTCACTGAGTTTACTCTGCTAATGCTAAAGTTAGCACTTGTTGCTCTCCGAGCTGCCATTGCGGTTTTGACAGCAGCGGCCTACATGTTGCGTTACCAACTGTTGTAGTCCCTCAGCTTCAGAGTGGATCCCTTATTGGCCAGACTAGACTATGGTGGATTAAAAGTATTTGGGGTGGCAGAAAGTCCAGACTGACACAGAGAGAGAAACTGCATGTTGAGCTTGTGATCAGGATGGTTTTACCAGGCTAGTATGAGATAATTATGTGACTATACATATGTATGTGTATATATATGTATATGTACAGTATGTATAACACCCAGTAGCTGGCTGTCAGTGTGCTCTCGGTTTGGAGAAACAGACGCTCACCCAACAGTTGAGCATTAGACTGCTATACAGAGGGGTTGATATCCTAACGTATTTTAGCCACTTTAAAAAAGGCCGACTTAAAAAAATCAATGTCACTTAAGTGGATGTTGTATTGGGAGTGTTTTCACCGCTTTACCTTGCCAACGCACAGCCCTTTCCTTCAGTGTTACACGTTCTCAACTGCATAATTTCCGTATTCCTACGCAGACGGCCAACTGAGCCGCAAAGTGCATCAAGTGGTGGTCAGCGATTTGATATCAGCCCCTCCATACAGCAGTGTAATGCTGAGCTGTGGGGTGCATGCCCTATCTGTTTCAGCAAAACGGGACCGTGCTGACAGCCAGCTACTGTTATTACATTGACTTAGGATAATTATCTCATACAGCCCCATTTCAAAAATCTGTAACTATCCCTTTAAGTACAAATTTCTGGTACTTCTACGTTACTTGAGTCTTATCTTTTCATTCCACTTTATAATTTTACTCCACTACATTTCAAAAGAATAACATTTACTTTTTAATCCACTACATTAATATGAGTTTAAGTTACTAGGTACTTCACAAATTAATTCATTAATTAATTTTTGCAAAAAAAATAATAATAAGAGTTTATAAAATAAACTCTTAAAAAATTTAATTAAAAAAATTAAATTACTGTTTCTAGAAGCACAGCCAAGATGAATAGCTGATTAATCAATTAACTTATTAACAGAAAATTAATTGGAAACTATTTTGATAAACATTTAAGTTTTCCTCTTTTTCTTTTTGCCATGATTTGGAGCTTCTTTTGGGTGTTATTATTATTAATAGTCGTTACATATTTCTGAATCAGTACTTATAGTTTTCATACTTTAACTACATTTTCTGTTTATACTGACTTACTTTTACTTCAGTAACATTTTCAGTGTCGAATTTTCACTTGGAAGAGAGTATTTCACAGTGTCCTACTAGAACCTTTACTTAAATAAAGGAACTGAATACTTTCTCTCCCACTTTATATAAGCAACCACTTAGTTAGGATGGTGAAGCAGTTAGTGGGTAAGGAGCTGGATTTTTTTTTTCTTTGTCTCAGGAGCTTGTAAAGGCCAAAACAGAGCTAAAAGGAGAATGAATATTTTACACAGATTCATCAGGTGGTCAGAATCACAACTCCAGATGAATGTTAATAAAGCTCGGTGTCTGCCGGATGTGTAAATGGGCAGCTACTTGCTAACAAGTTTGCAACATCAACTTCATAAGGTGATATTATGTCTACGTTTTGTCAACAGCCAACAACATGGCTGTGCATCAGGGCCAATAACATATTAATCTCACCATGAGTCAACATTAATACGTAGACAAAATAGAAAATAGAAAATAACACTCTGTCTGACTAATCTCTGCGGCCGAGGACAAACAGCCAGCAAGCCCACTGTACATATTAACTATGCACTCAAACATGATAAAAGACAAATAAATCAATATATAAGTCTGCTGCTTCACTGTTTTTTCCACAACATCAGCAAAACGGTTTGTATCCTGTTATTGCCCTGCCAGCGCTATCACCCTTCTGCGTTGAAATATGGTGTGTTTCCATACCAACAACCCTACTGGGAACAGCATGGGTGAAAGACTGTGGTGTCACACAGTACACAGACAGATATCAAACTGCATGTGGCGAGTACACTCAATCTGCCGCAGCCGTCAAAAAATAAATCATGATGGGTGATGAGTTTGAGCCATTACTTTTAAATGTCTGCTGTCGTGTGCTGTGATGCATGAGGGTTTAGTGGGCAGCCAATAAGTGCTGGGTGCAGTTTTCATTAATTACGCATTATGATGGGGCAATCCTCGGTTAATAAGACGCCATGCGCTATTGTATTTTCTTTTGCTGTTGCGATTAATAATTTGATAGTTTGGGGAAGGGAGTGTTATCTGTTGCTCTCTTGTTAAAACACCAGGCCAGTGCCCTTATCATACTGCAAAGCAAAGCATGCCTCTCCAAATCAACAGCCCTGTCAAAACATTTACTGGACTCATTGCAAACTTGCCACAGGAATATAAACCAACTGTATATAACAGTGGGCTGCAGCTTATAACTTGTGACATTTTAGCCTCCATATTTACGCATAGGGATCAGGTTCTGTGCTCCCGAACAACAGTGATTACCCCCAACACCTTTCATCGACACGTGATTTTCATGTCACATTTCTCTCCTCAGTAGTGATGCCTCACGGGTCCTCCTGCATCCCACTGTGTTGTCAACGCAACATGGCAGCCCTGCAGCAATGTGCACAGAGCGTCGCAGAGAGAGACCTCCAGCCTCAAATAAGACATCACAAACCCGAGTTCCTGCTGAGCCCAAGCATAAAGAATAAGGAGTGTGTAGTGAGAAGTGGCAGCAGGAGACGTGACAAAGGTTGACAACTCTGAAGGCAGATGAAGGCGCTGTCAATTTCAACGCTGAGCCCTGTGGTTGAGTCAAGGCACAGGCACACTATGGTATGGAGCCGACCGATATGGCATTTTTGAGACCGATATCCACACCGATTTTATCATGTAAAAATTCACTGATTACCGATATGGCGACTGATATAGTGGATTTTTGAGCTTGAATGAAAATAGATCATCTCTATGTGGATTGCGCACTGATTTTGCACCGATATGACTATGCAAAAGTATTTTTTATTTTTTATTTAGCAATTTACTTATTGAACATTACACACAAACAAAAATAAAGAAAAAATAAACAATGAAATAAAAATCAGTACTGCATGTGTTCAGCACCAGTCTTTGCTGACCATTCAAATAAAGAATATAAAAATAGCTAAATAAACATCAGTACTGTTCAGTATCAGTCAATTGCTGACTTTTTTATTCGTGCCAGTCAATTAGGGGCAGGTTGTAAAACAAGAAGCAGCTTCTCAGCATTTACACCTGCCAGGGAGCTACTCTTGTCTTTGTTGTGATCTCTGCATATTTACATATTGTTCTGCTTGATGGGAGTCAGAATGAATCAAACATCAGATATCAGTTTACTTTTTCAACATAAGAGTTGGAAACTCACTACACCTGAATTTGCACCGCGAGCAGCATCTCCTCTCGCCTATCACCGTCACACACACGGCTGGTGCAGGAGGAGAGAGGAGGGGAGACGCTGGCCTGACAGTCGCTTACAGCAGCAGTGGTCCGCGGTTACTGAGAGCAGCGAGCATGGGAATAAATGACAATATATTTCCTCCTTGTTCCCAGATGATCTGAATAAGTCGCTAAATGTGTCTCTTGTTGCTTTTGAAATTTAACGCTGCAGAGAGAGTCCGAAAAGCTGCAAAATAGCGATAAAGTTGTCCTCTCCTCCCGTCGCCCTGGAACCTTAGATCATCTTGATTGTTTGCAGAAAGATGGGGCCATTGTTTATTAACTTAACAGTATGTATTTCAATGTGCACCCTTGACTGACCCTGTTACACTGTCCGCTCCACTGTGACTAGCGCTGCTACATGTGCTTCAGAGTGCTAAGAGTAGTGTAAACAAGTCAGAGCGTACTCTGCTGGACAAACTATATAATGAAACCATTTCCAAACCACCAAAGCATCGTTTTCGGCATTATATGGTCTGTAAAAAAAGTTTTCTTAACGGCACATATTGAAAAAATATACCCTGATGCCGTTATGCTCGGCCGATAATATCGGTAAACTGATAAATCAGTCGGCTCTACCACAGTATTACCTTTGCAGGCATGAGCACTGGCTTTAAGAATAATGACAAGTTCTATCTGATGTCTCTTTTCAGGAAAAGGTCTGGAGGTCACAGTGTGCATATACTGAAAAAAAACAGAAAAAAGCTTAAACTACATACAGACTAGAGCAAAAAAAAAAACCAACAGCAACATGTTTTCAATATGCAACTGCATTAATTTTGATAGATGGACTAAGGTCAGTTTCTGGTTTCACTGGTCCGGTCTGCTGTTCAATCTTAAACTGATTTGATCTGAATGCAAATCAGCTGAATCAGCATTCATCATTATGAAATATTCTGGCAAATTAAAAAGTAGCCCACATCAGCAACCTGTGCTAATGACGCCACAGAGCTAAATGCGACTTGTATTGCATTAGGAGTGACAAGTGACATGGTGCACCATTTTGAGCTGATTTTTTGACAAATGGCCTGCTTCTATTCATTACTGTCGCTCTTTTTGAAAGTGCCACAGTGGATGAAGAACAACTGATTCATTAAAATGAAACTAGGAATTATTTGTACAATGCCTCATTTCACGACAAAAACCAAAATAAGGTGACAGATGGATGGATGGAGATCACCAGGGAGCTGAAAGTTTCCTGTAAATGACCATCTCTGATAACAACCTACTTGCTGTCAGCCATACTGTACATACTCATTTCCAGTGAATATATTAAATCTATTTTTTTCTGTTTTAAAAGTGCAAAAGTAGAAGGATAGCAAGTAGGCTGCTCACGTCTATTTTAATGTTTTTTTTTCTACAGTCTGATGTCGAACATACAGCTGATAGGTACATGCTTTGTTTACATGATGCTACAGAAGTGGATGTTTAATGAAAACTAAATTTTGCAACTGATATTAGAATCAGTGAAACTGAAATTAGAATGACATAAAAAATAACAATTAATAATATTTCAGCCCATCTATAATATTTTAAGTACAAACTTAAAAAGATTTGATGACATTTGTTAATGAAGTGCTATCTCTGAAATCCAGTCAGTTTTCGATTATATCCTTGTAATAATCAGACAGAGACAAAGTGAAAAGTCATAACTTCCTTGGCAGAGATAAAATAAAGTGTTTTTATTCACTGGCAGCACATTTTGAGGTATTGCAATTTTATAGTCAGTCACTGCAGTTTTAGAATATCTAAAGGAGTACCTTTCCTAACCTCAGTGGTTCCTTCACACCTGGCACCTGTGAGTTGTTGAGGTCACATAACACTGTTCAATATCTCATGTTAGAGTTGTCAGAGTCAGAAGAATTAAGAGTGTGAATTGCTCAGGAACTGCCCAGAAAGGGATGTCAGGACCCTGGCTGTTTCACAACAATTCACACCTTCTTGTGACTCTGACTGTTCACATATGAGACATCGCAGACGGGTGGACCGAGGTTAAAACACCTAAGACTCCTCTACAGGCAGGAAAACATCATCGAATCTGAGCTGCAGCTCAGTGCAGTTGCCCTTGACATACTGCTAGCCCTCAAGTAGTTTGTTTGAATTCTGTGAAACTAGTTTCATATCACCAGATTTAAAGTTTAATACCTTTGTCCACATCTTTCTTACTCCTGCAGCCCTGTGAAGGACTTTGTTCTTTGTACTACATCTTTGTATTCTATCATGTCTATCATATATGTGATGGTGCATCTAAGGGTTTTTCCATCCATCCATTTTCATCCATTTTTGTGGGACCGGGTCATGCCCCCCTGCGTCAAAATGAGTTGAGAGGGAACTTGTTTTGGTGGAGAAGTGCCATTAAAATGGCCAAATCAACACAAAAGACACCACATAAAGCATTTAAAGATGTTTTAGCCTGTAGGCTGTCAGCTCAGTAGTTATTGTTGTTCCACGCACAGCGCTAAAAAGATAGGCCTGGCTATGTGAGACTAGTTTCATGTAGTGATGGGGATTTTGAAAACATTACCATGCAGTCAGTGTGTAACAGTCTGAAAGAGGAGACCAATGACAGGCTTTATACCCACTGTCTATATCCTGTGAGACAGATTATACACACAAAGAAATGCAGCAAATTCACCAACAAAGGCAGGAAAGAAGACTTCAAGCTACTAAACATGGATGCAAACAATCCTGGATATTAATTACTTAAAAGAATCCGCTTTGCAAATGTTTAATGAGGAAGGAAATGCACTCAGCACACTCAGCATTGAGTGAGACTTAAAGTAAACATAACTTCTAAAAACTCCACAGGGCTCTTTTAGGTGACTTATAACATGATCACTGATTTAGCTTAAAAAAGGGAGCCAAAAGACACATATAAAAGTGACTCAGCATAAAATTTAAACCAAATTGCTAAAAAAAAATAACACTTTCAACACAAGTTATCTAACCTCATGATTTAATTTTACTTGTTTTACACCACTTTCTGTCGCCAACAAATACCACCGATCATTTATTCATGACTCTGTCTTTCATTTTTTAATTACTCTCAGCCTTTGACAGCAATCCCAGGGCACAGTCGGAAGAGATGACAGCATTTGGAATAACTAGGTACATGTGTCATTTGAGGTTGCTCAGATTTTTAGGTGTGTGTGTGTGTGTGTGTGTGTTAAGGCAAAATGATGCACAAATTGAGTCCAGAGGGAGCAGATGAAGGCCTCCAGTGCTGACAGCTGATGTCTTACTAAGAGTTAGACCACAGATTTTGACTGCATTCTTACACACTTGCAATAAACTGCACTCTGCGCTAACCTGCAGACCTACTGCATGCATTTGAATTTGACCAAGAACACAGCTTGACTTTAGGCACCAAGGTAAAACCCAACAGAGGTCACACAGACGGCTGCGATATAAATCTCCTGATTTAACACCTTAGAAAGCAAGCGTTTTGCAGGAGCAAACACACTCCTAAGAGAAGTTCCAGTGTTTTCACCATGCAGATGGTGCGTGACTTTCATAAAAGCCTTAACAAATGGAAGGAGTAAATGAAGTGGACAGTTCCTCCCAACCGAAACATCCAGGAGGTTCTACAATCTTGGAGAAAATAGGTTCACATTTAGTTTCACTGGTCCAAGGAAATAATGACACAGGAAAAAGTATCCTGCAGCAACTAACTTTGTTGGTAGTCCGACTCAGAGGGCTTGATACCCTATAGACTCAATATTAGTCAGACAAGCCCTCTCCCTCTGGGCATGTGAACACAACAGATCTATTGTTATTTGTTTTACAGCTGTTTCACCGCAGTACACAGAAAATGTTTTAAAAATGAGACCAATCTATATTTCAGTGTAGGTTTTGAAAGATAAAAAAGGCAAAATGGTTTAAGAATCTGCTTTATGCTGCAATATGTATGATTTGTATTGCCTGATATGAACCTTTAAAAAAAAAAAAAAAAATCAAATCACACTGACTAAGGCAGTCTGTTAATTAATCAGGATTTCAATTAACAAAGCGAAAATGTTTGCATTATCTCTGCCGCTTCAGATAAAGCTGGGAAGCAAATTAAACGAGGATCAGCATTTGGATGTGCATCAGATGGAATGCTAATGGCCACAGACGATCACACTGCTACAAACTGTGGATTGTCAAACGGGTGTTTATGTCACGCTGATGAGAAATGTTTTGCCAAGAAAAGCAGCAGAGTTTAACAATAGCAAAGATGTTTAATAAAGGATGGATGTGGTTAGTTTGAGGATGGGTCTTTATTTTTTTTAGTTTTTCATTGTTTTCACCATCATTTCTGATGGCTATGGTAACATAGTTGTTGAGAACTAGGAACATGGCAGCTTGGCTGTTTAATCAGATTAAGCCTTCCCCAGACCTTAACTCAAAGTGTGTGATATCTGTAATGATCATTATTACATGGTGAATCCTTGTGACAGCTTGTGTTTCTTTTCCTTTCAGATTTATTTTTAATAATTGTGCTGCATTACCAGATCTCAGCAGTAAACTTTAGGGGTTAATAATGCCAATAGAAATAACTGCTATGAAAATAAAAATCCACGACCAAATCACTAGATTAAATGTTGGCATTGTACCTACCTGGCTTAAACCACCTATGTGGTTAAATTTAGTCACAAAATACACAAAAGATCATCTTTTGGCTTTTAATGCAAGGTTTGTTGGTTAAACTCACAAATCGCTTTTTGTGGCAGTCCTGAGAGTAGGGATGTAACGATGCATCACAAGGCAGTTAAAAATCTATACAAAATATGTGAGATTCAAATCGGTGAGATGATAACTGAACAGTGATACTCTTTTTGAACAGCAGAGGGCGCAATCTTTGCAATACTTTTGACCTCACCTGCTCAACGTGCCACGTCACTACCATGTTCAACGTCCTGCATCATGTCCCAGACTAGAGACAGGTCACCAACATAAATAAGACAAAGCAAAGGCTCTGCAACATGAGATACTGAAGTAGAAGATGCGCCCTGCAGTTTCAAATCAGAAGTGTGGCGGCATTTGAGCTTTCTTAAGTAAGAAAGTAATAAAGGTGAGAAGATAACAGAAAAGACAAAAACAGTCTGCAAATATTGCAAGAAGGTGTTGAACTGAATAAACAGTACGACTAACATGATGCAGCATGTGAGCCGGCATCATAGTGAGGAGCTCCCATCAGCCCCGCCTACATACGTTTCTCCTTAACGACAACTACACAGCCAAACCACACTGATAAGCGAGCCAGCTCGCCCAAACGAGGACAAGAGCCAAAGAGAGAGCCCAACTTATCACTCATGAGATGGGAAATGGCTAATTTAGTTCTTCAGACTCGCCCTGTCTGCTTTTCCCTCTAGCAAAAGAAAACCTTTCCACACCAGCCACCTCTGTCCCAAGTGAAAGGGTTTTTTTTTTCAACAGCAGGGGACATTGTGAATGTCCAGAAATGCATTCATTACATAGTTTGTGTTTTGCATTTATACCCTTCCCTCAGAAATAATAAGGGATTATTTATTTCAATATATCGAAAAGAAAAGAAAATGCAGTATTTTGTATAATTTGTGTTTGAATTTTTCTGTAATCTCATTTTGTATTTAAAAATCATTAGAAAAATGTATCGTGAACCCAGTATCGGGAATCGTATTGAATCGTGAGTTGAGTGACTCATTACATCCCTACTCGAGAGGAAAAACAGTCAAAAATTCCTGAAAAAAAACAACACATTTGGCAACAAAAAGTTGCTGAAATCACAGCAATTACTCGCTAAGAAACAACTGGTTATGTTGTTTGTTGGTCTCATGACATCCCATCGCCATCCTCTCCACCTCCTGATCACAAGGTCAGCTTATATACTACGTCACTTTAGAAATGTTGCTGTGACACTTCACATCATTCTCATTTCCCGAGTCGTCAAACGCTTTGTCACACCCTGCAACATCGCACAGCGACGCACAGGGCACCCTTTAGCATCTCTATGTGACACACTGCTGAAACACATTTTAACTCGTAGTTAATGCTGTGAAACAGTGCTGGTTAGATTTAGGCAGCAAAACTATTTGGTTAGGTTTAGAGAAAAGACCATGTTTTGGGTTAAAAATGAACGATTTAAAGTCTAAATACATTTCTGACCTTCTGCTGCACTATGAACCATTTTTACATGAGCAACCGTTTTTATGCACCACATATTTGAAACCAACTCTCATACTTTAAAATGGAGCGCACATTACCCTTAAACAAAAACAAGGTCTTCTTCACAACTTAAAAGACAAAAAAAACAGTTTTTCCTTCCCTCCCATTCCTTCAATCCTCCATCCTTCCTTTCCTCCATCCCTAATTCCTTTTTAATAGTAACTAACTAAAATGTTTAGGGGAAATGTAGTGGAGTAAAAGAACACATTTAATTTAGGAAATGTGGTGAAACAAAAGAGGTGAGGGTGATAGAAATTTAAAACTCAAGTAGCCTAAAGCACAGATACTTAAATACTGTAAATAAGTATTATTACGTTGTTACATTATACTGCTGTTTATAAGAAGGCTACAGATGACTACAATGCTGCATAAATATAAGATTATAATAAATAAAATGTCTAAGTAGTTACCACAGACGTGCCCTGCTTTAATAATAAAGAAACCCTCTGCACTGCACGCGCCACACATTTAAGGTGTTTGTTGACTCACTCAGCCAATATGAAAATACAGATTGGTGTGTTGAGCACGGCCGCTAGAAATTTATATTAGCCTCTGTGATCAATAAGGAGTTTTAGCTTTATTGCACTGCAATCAATAACACCAAAACAAACTAAATGTTCATTAGATTTCATGATAAATTTATGAAATCCCAAAACAATAGCTTATTGATTCTTGCTGAAGTTTTATATCACAGACGTTTCAAATATGGAACCCTTGTAGAGTCCATAAACCGATAGCAGTTAACATATTAGACACCGTAGAAAAAGTAGTTCAATTACATCCATATCTCTTTTTCAGAGATATATTAAAGCCTAACATCACTGATATCAGCAACACTCGCAAAACAGCCTTTAATAAAGTGCATGTCTGCACTGAGGGATATCCAATCAAAGCACAAAGGACACACAATAAAACTCAAAGGCATATCAATGGGGGTTAGAGGCTAAGTGGGAAGGCTCCTCTGCAGCAGATGTGTGGTTGACCAGGTTGTTGTGCAGGTCCAGCCAGCCTGCACCAGCCAATCGATGCGGGCGGATACAGACGATGAGGGAGCAGAGTCCGCAGGGAGAGCAGTTGAATCACATGGTCTCCGATCAATACTCAGCAGTGTATTTCACCTCTGTTGAGACACTCGCCCACACACACATCTGACCGGCTTCAAAAGCTGTTTCAGTGAGATTCGTGGAGCGCTTTTAACTTCCTTTGCAAATTAAACATTTAACTTCACTGACACACAGAGAGGTATTTTTGGTGTCCAGGGTGTCAGTGTTTCTGCACGTGACTCCTCCACAGGAAATGTTAAAGAACAAAATCTACATTTTTAGAATTTTTAGAGGAGGCTGGTCCACAAGTGAGGATGTTATCTTCAGAGGAACTAATCAATAGAGCCAATCTCACACCCAGGAGGGCTTTACTGTGCGGGCACTTATTGATGCTTTCACAGTTGTGGCCCGGGTGCACATTAAACCCCTCAGCTCCTCTGCGGCCCCTCAGGAATCAACACTAAAAAGCCCAAAATACTGCCGTGATACTATTTACTTTTGAAGGTTTTGAGTCTCTTAGAATTTGCTTTATTTTTAAACAATTTTTGCCTCAATACCGACACGTTTAGCAATACAACCCCCCCAGAATGAATTTTTGTTCTGCTCACAAAGTGCAGCCTCTTCATTTATCCTCTGCCGTTATCTGAGCAGAGAGTCTGGGTTTATCGAGAGAGAAGTTTAAGGGCTATTTGTGAGGGGGCGGGTGTGGGTGCAGTGAGGAATGACAAGAGGTGTGCGCTCACAAAAGGAACCAGAGCAGATTCCTTTTTTTTTTTTATTCTTCAGCTTTTTATGTTCTTTAATGATATATTCAACATCAATAAAAAAACACGAGAGGGAAATCAATGCAGCTTAAATAAAATCATATCCTGTCACACATCCTCGCACAACTGCTATCCCACACAGAAACAAACATCTTAGTGTTACATAAAAACAGCATTGCACTTCAGCCCAACTGCCCCCACAGAGGAGGTACACTATATAGTCAAAAGCATGTGAACGAGCCTGTCCACATTATTCTGTGTGTTATCGATCTGAGACTTCTTCTCAGGGTTCGGACTTTGCTTTCCAATAAAAGAGGAGGCTGTTATGGCAGCAGATTAATGTCCACGTTTCTGTAATGAGATGTTCAACAATCACATTTTGCGTGAAGGGTGTGGCTGCCCGTTTTTTGTGTTATCCCCTGCGTTTCTCCCCTGTGCCTCTCCATAAGAGAGTGGTCGGGTATGGCATCTACTTACTATCACGTTCTCATCCCATGCCGCTACCACAATGTCAACAAAAGCACATGGTGGGATTACGCTGCACTTGGTTATGTTAGGCAACAAAAGCATATGGCAACCAGCCCCGGGACATCAACAAAAGCACATGGCAACCAGCCCCGGGACATCAACAAAAGCACATGGCAACCAGCCCCGGGACATCAACAAAAGCACATGGCAACCAGCCCCGGGACATCAACAAAAGCACATGGTGGGATTACGCTGCACTTGGTTATGTTAGGCAACAAAAGCACATGGCAACCAGCCCCCGGGACATCAACAAAAGCACATGGCAACCAGCCCCGGGACATCAACAAAAGCACATGGCAACCAGCCCCGGGACATCAACAAAAGCACATGCTGGTATGGATCGTTAGGATTAGGCAAAAGAGGCTTAAAAAAGTATGTGGTTGTTGGATCCACACGCAGCCCCTCCCGCCCGCCCTATAGGGACCTTCGTGCTTCTTATATTACGCAGTTACTGGCAGTGTTTCAACCCGACCTATCATGCAGACTGAGAACACGGCTGGACAGATTCCATCCGGCCATGTTCTCAACTGATGCCGACCATCCAGTGTCATGCTGACGTGGCAGGTGCCATACGGCCATCTGTTGGCAGATAATAACACAGCAAATAGTTCTGTCTGGCCGCGCTCTCAGCTGGCAACGTACACGGGCGTATCACGCGGATGTGCAAGTTGGCTATTAGTGGCAGGATCTTATGCCAAAAGCACCGCACAAATGGCGGTATTTAACAACTTCAGAATGACAGAATGACAGCGGGGTAAAATATTGGATTTCTGTGTCCATAGTACTGATATAAAGTGATCTGTGTCATATGAGAGAAAAAAATGGATTTGTGTTACAATTACTTAAAGTAAACATAGCCTGCTTCTATCATGCTTTTGTTGGGGGATGTGTCTCCTGCGTCTCCCCCAAGTCTACACCTATGCCTTCTCCTCTGTTCAAAGACCGCAGTGGCTGATTTTCTCAGAAGCAAAAAATCCAATTCAGACTATGGGGATTAAGGTTAATGTGCGGATTCATAAAACACTGGAAATACATTAGTGCAGCTGAGTGAATGCCAGCACACATACATGTCAACTGTCCACACTTATATCAAGCCCTGTCCCCCTGCTAGTGGGGCAAATGTTGAAAAATGTCTAAATTACCAGTCACTGTGGAATTGATTGGGTGACAGTCAAAGCAATAGCCAAGTTTGCAAATTTACACATGATTAATTAACATATAAAGATGTTTTTAGTGATGTTGTTTGGGGGCAGTGGGATAATAATTATATCTTTTGGAAAATAGCTATTGGCATTTGTAAAACTGTGGATTTGGATTTTAACTAGCACCACAGGCAGAAACAATAAATTGCTACAAAACGAGCAGAGACAAAGAATGACTGACACTTCTTTGCAAGATTTCTGTCATACTCTGTTGTAATATACAGGATCCCTCTTCCTTTAACCCACAACTCCTCAGAATGGAGCATTTCGCTCTGGATATTATGCTGAAATCTAGCTCTCTGGGGACTTTTTTTCAGAATTAAGATTTAAATAAGGGTTTGTTTTACACCAGAGAGACCAGGGGCACTCACAGCAACTGCTTGCTGTGTTAATGCCCCTACCAAAATGCAATTAACTACCTGGTAGCAGACAGCCCAAGCAGTTCTCTGGGTCCTTCGGATCAGGATTAAGAGTAACTGAGCTAAAGGCTTTCCTTTAAGCAACTGTCAGAGGCAGTGTTGAGATTTGTTGGACGGTCACAATAGAAATCAACCATTAGGTTAGTTCCTGTGGGGACTAAATGTTCTTTTACTCGTGATACTTTGTTTCTTCCGGCAATAGCGAACAACTGCCTATTTACTCATTTAGACAGCAAAGAGTTGAGTGAGTATACTTGTCTTTCTGTGTACCCTGTCGGGCTCACAGTTAGTAGATTGTGGGTACAAAGCAGTCGTTGGCCGCCTATCTGAGACGGTAACATGCTTCTCTCTTGTAACTATTCTTTACCTTGAAACTGGTCTTGTAAAGCTAGACCTATCTCAACACTTCACTTTATTGCTGTACATTTGCTACCGAGCTAGCGACCTGCACACTAACATGTCTTTCAATGTGCTATGTGACATTTACTTTTGCAGAGAAAAAGCCATTTTAATGCCAGCCCTTGACTCTCCGTCAGTGCCCTGCTGGCACAGTCTTTTAAGGTACTACTGCTCCGTTCTTAGTGCAACCCAAGATGACTTTGATTGGTTTACAGAGATGCTTTTTCATGCCTCATTGTTGGCAACAGTGGTGGCCGCTGTTTTCGGGTTGTCCATATACGTATGTTAGTGCCATTCTCGTGAAGCCGACCTCTCATGATCTCTTCTCTCATTCTTGTGAACATGATATCTCAAGAACGCCTTCAGGCAATTTCCTCAAATTTGACGCAAACGTCCTCTTGGACTTATGAATCAACTCATTAGAAAGGTCAAGGTCAATGTGACCTTATGTCTGACCAGTTTTCATTAACACAATGTTTCAAAAATGCCTTTAGGGGGTGTCCTCAAATTCAGCACAAATTACCACTTGGATTCAGTGATTGGAATCTGATAAGAATTTGGTGGTCAAAGACCACCTCTCAATCCTGCAAACACGATATCTCAAGAGGGCTTTTACGTAATTTCCTCAGATTTGGCACAAACACGCACCTGAACTTAGCAATGAACTGACAATTTTTTGGCCATATCTCAAGAATTTATGCTTATTGTGTCAACATTTTACAAAAATGTCTCACAGAATATAACCCTTTGATGTCCTGCTCAACCGTTTGGTAGAGCACATTTTGAGTCACTATATCTTAATGAAAAGTGTGTTGAATTTCACTCCATCTGATTGAAATTTCTCTACCATTCGGTTTAGGTATATGAAGCTAAAAAAAAGTAAAAAATACTAAATGTTGCTGTGTCTTTAAAAACTATTTCTTTTGAGTTCATTTCCTACAGGGTATTAGAAACAAGAAAAGTCTCCCCAGACGTGAGGGCTCTATGTAGTGTGATTTTCGAAGGTAGGCATATTCATTTGAAAAGTTATGGTTTCAGAGATCTTAATGAACAGATTTATGTAACTTCATGCAAAAAAATTCTAATAAGGTCTAAAAAAGTCTAATAAGGGTCAAATATTTTTTAAAAACATACTCTACCAAATGATTTGGCCTTTTATGGTAAAGATAGTGCAGCTAAGGAAATTAAAACTGACTTTTTGCCAAAAAAAAAAAAAAAAATCTGATCATTCATTGTTGTTAAATGATATATTCAGTGTTATCCATTATATAAATGGTGAAATAATTTTGTAAGTTTGATTTTTTTTACTGTCTAAAGCCATGTTGTATCATACAATTGGATTAATCTTTTAGGATAAAGGTAGTGATGTTAAAATAATAAATTAAATAAATAAATAAATAAAATAAAAAAATAAAATAAAATTAAAAAATAATGAATATTCACTATTATTAATGTAATTTTTTAAATGTTATTCCATCATATGTTTGATAGAAGGAATTATATCAGTGTGATTTTTTTTAAATACAATTTCTGAGATGTTTTTAAAGTACTGCAATATAACATGCTTGGAAATAATATAACTAATACCGCAAAATACTACTACATGGTCACATATTGATATATGTTGAAATGCTAATATATTACAAGCATTATAACAGTAAATAACTTGTAATTTTTATCTATTTATTTTTCTGTTTTACTATTACCATGTAAGGCCATCTCAACTGTTTGATAGAGGCCTATATTTAAAAAAAATATGAAGTCTGTTAAAAAAAAAATAAACATATATTTAAAAATAAATAAATTATAAATAAATCGACTTTCATTATTATAGACCCAATGGCATAAAAATGCAAAGAAAATAATTTTCCATTGCTTTTTTCTTAGTGAGGACTTTAAAGGGATAGAGTGATGACATGTAATATTTAAAAGGTTAAAGATAAACTTCACTGTGTTAACACTTTTCAGGCCATTAGTCAATGTCATAACTCAGGAACAGAAGGGGAGACATTTGGTCAGACACTGAATTGGCGGCACTAATCTTGGGTGTCTACATTGAAACTATACTGACTGTAGAGATCTTCTTTGCTTCTGTACTCGTTAAAATGTGTGAAAGGTAATTTTTTCGAATTTCTGGCATCATTAATTGAAACATTGTCCACCTACATTGATGTCTGGACAGGCATCAGTATGTAAAGTTACAACTTGACTGGTTTGCTCAGGCATACAACCATGAGGCAGTTATTCTAGTTTCCCCTTGGTGCAGAAATATGACGGGCTCTGCCAGAACTTTCACCAGCGCTGGCAGTGCAAAACAGGTCTGGCTAAGAAAGATTCACTTGGTGAATGTATGTCAAATTTTTACTCTCCTTTTAGAGTTGTCTTGTTCTCCACACAGGGCTCAAAAGGTAACAGAAGTACCATCAATACACATTCCCCATCTTATACACTGTCAGAAAGGAACAGACATCCATAGCTCTGTGTTTTTTATTTTTGTTTGCAGTGCAATGTGAAAGATTTGTTTGATGTCACTGCAGTTACCAAATATCTAAATGACCCACTACTAAGCAGCATCAGCTGAGTCAGAGAGAAAAACTCAAGTGCAAAATTTAACAAAAAAAAGGGGGGGTGGGGGGCAAATATTCCTAATTTTCCTCCCTCTTCTCCCCTCTGCTGTCCCTCTAAAGCAATTTGTAGTGCCAGATTGCCTCTCTGCAGCATGACAGGGAGAAGTGGCTGTTTATCAGACGAGCTGGTATTTAACTTTGTAGGACACATTTGTATTGATTGGGCTTTGTAATTTTCTCCTGAGTAGATTGAGCCGCTGGTTGCAGGCTGGCATGCATTAAAATTAACAGGATATGCCTCCAGCATGGCTGAGTAATGCCACAGTGTAGACAGCCATGCATGATTCTCACACTCATTTATGTAATAAGGAAGATTGCCACAGGAGAGGTCTTTTTCCTGGCAGAGAGAGGCTGAATATGTTTTTTTTTTTTTTTTTGATACTGGGTAAAGTCTAAAAATATACCTGGCACCTGGCACTGCGCTAAGCTTTGCACATGGATTTAAGATGTAAAATGAATTTTTAGTGATGCCCATGGGGAAGGTTAAAGTTACTATGTTAATATGGTACTGCTGCACAAAAATATGCCTCTATGCTTCAAATTTACAAAAAAAATGTAGCACTGTGGTTCAGTATCATTGGTTGCCAGGATGTTCTGCCTAATCTTTATGTTGGTTTTCTCCAGGTGCCTGTTTCCTCCCACAGTCCAAAAACATGCAGATTAGGTGATTATTATTTGAGGGAGTAGTAGGAGCTGTAACGCAAGACCAGAGACTGTATATAAAGATGAACAACATGACAGCTCCCTCAAAGTGAGGCTATTGAATTTTGATCGCCCCCTGGTGTCTGACTGCAGTCCGTCCTAAGGCCCGCCCCTCCATGTTAGTGAATGGACATAGGCCAAACTAAAAACTCAGAGTGCACGCCAAATACATTTTTCCCAAAGACAGTTGTCGGTGTTGTTTTTATGATAAGTTTGGTTTTAATGAGTTATTAAATTCTTCAAAAAGGGGCTTTCCCACTATAAGTGACAGCTGTGACAGCCAATCAGTGCGCTTGCATTTAATGATGCTGCTCATGATTGGTCAGATGGGTGTTTTGGCGTGAACTCCCCGCAGAATTGCTATGTTTCCTGCCAGGATTTTCAGCGATATGGCTGCATTTCATGCCAGGATAGTGGCATGAGAAGTGGTTGTTTTTTGCTGAGACATCACTGCGTTTCCAGCCGGGATGGTACCACAAAAAGTGGTTGTTTTTTACCAAGACAAGACTGCTCTTCCGGTATACTGCCACAAAAAGTGGCTGTTTTTTACATAGACATCAATGCATTTCCTGCCAGGATAATGTCATGAAAAGCAGTTGCTTCTAACAAGACATTGTTGCTTTTACAGTTGGGAAAGTGCCACAAAAAGTGAGCGTTGTTTTTTTAACAGAGACATTGATATATGTTCTTCTGGGACAGGGCCATGTAAAGCTGTTGTTTTCTACCAAAACATCACTGTGCTTTCAACTGGGATAGCGTTACAAAATACAATTGTTTTTCACCAAGAGATTCTCTAGCCGTGACTGTACCACCAAAACAAAGTTTTCTGAGTCCAAACATGATCTTCTCCTAACATGAGCAAGTGTTTTTTGTGCCTAGACCCAACCAAATGTGAACCACAGTATATCCACTTTACTATAGAACAACCAACAATGTAACATATCCATAGTTTGCAGAAATGCCAATATTTTTTCTGGGGACTCCATCGCCAGACAAGGCAGCTTCATTTTTGGCAAACAGACATCGAATAATTTAAAGAGCTTTGGAGAAGACATGGAGACATCAACAGACCAAAAGAAAAGTGAATTATTAAAAGGTAGCAGTTTTTTTTTGGATCTTTCCTAAAACTCAAGCAGCAGCACTTTGAATGAACTCTCCAAGAGGTTCTTTAGAAAGACATTTAAAAAGCCAATTACAGTAGTTAGAGATAAAGGTGTGGATTCATTTTTTAAAAAATTGTTTAGATATGAGTTCTCTTATCCTTGCTGTGTGGTGGTAATAGACTTGTCTCTATGCAGCTGTGATGACTCTTTAACATCACGCAGTATGAATAAGTAGTAGTAGTAATAGTGGTGGTAGTCATAGAAGTAGAATGCAATGTGACTATAAATCCTTTGCTCTGAAAGTGCTTACTGTCTTGAAGCACTCTGACATGAGACAACCTGATGGCGTGAGTGAGCATTTGGTTCGGCTCCATTAAAATAGCAGAGTAAGACGAGGTAACTAACCTCTTGACTCAACCGAGCTCTTTTTTCCTTCCAAGACCTCTTTTCTCCCCTGAGCAGTCGGCTTCTTTCACCACAACTCTCTTCTTGCAGACTTGTCAGTCGAGACTGTGAGAGGGTGGAGTACAAACTGACTGACCTCTGACCTCCAGTTCTCTTCATAAAGCACTGAGTGTTTCACTCAGGCCTTGGGTGTTGAAGTGGTTAAGAAAAAAAACTGTATTTTGAACAGTACCTTGGTACATACACTCACAATGTGTAGCTGTCCTTGCCCAGCTCTAGTTTACATTACC
The DNA here is from genome assembly GCF_026936395.1 of Plectropomus leopardus. Taxonomy (NCBI): domain Eukaryota; kingdom Metazoa; phylum Chordata; class Actinopteri; order Perciformes; family Serranidae; genus Plectropomus; species Plectropomus leopardus. The sequence goes on from NC_142182.1 coordinate 21,606,669, forward strand.
ATAGTACTTTTATCTCATTTTATTTTTGTTGACATGTATTAGCGTTTTAAAAACTTCCAAACATTTTAGGAGGTCTTCGATAGTTGCATAGCAACAGCAGGAGCTGTGACGAGTTCCTCCTCTGAGGGGGGGCTCTGCCCTGCATGACCTCCTCAGTAGACAGGGGGAAGATGACTTGTAGTTGTTGACTTAGTTTACGTCACTTTGGCTCACTCTTAGAGTTCAGCCTTTCAGTTATATCGGCCTGCCGCAGTTCACTGCCAGCTAATTTCCATTATTAGCAGAGGTGTGATTACCCTCCATGGCAAAATAAAAGGAAGTCTTGATAAACACCCGTGGCTCCATGCTGATGATCATTATCTTCATTCCTACCACGATGCCAAAGGTCAAACATCCACACACAGTGTAACAAATGGGGTACCAAGTCAGATTCTTTTTTTTTTTTTTTAAAACATACCATGAACACAAAAAAATCTTTCAGCCTCGGTTTTAAGACCTATTTAAATCAGAAACACTTTTTACTTGATAAATGTATGTTAACCATTATTTTATGGTAGCAAATTTCCACCAGTGTGATAGAAAGATCCTGTTAGTCACTGGGTTAGCATCCCAAAACAATGACTTACTTTACTCAAAATAGTAAATAATTATAACTTCAACAATGAGAAACAATACTAACTCACTGCTTTGTGAAGGTTTTACATTATTTTGAACTGCTTATATTTTTCTCACTAATTTGAGAAGGTTTGTCATTATTGACAATTTGACATTTGGGATATTTTCTCATTATTTCCAAATACTAAATCAATATTTTAAGATATCAGCTTATTGCATTGGGATATTTACCCTTTAATTTCAGTTCTAATTATTTTGAGAATGTTTTGTATTACTTTGATAAGCTAATTCAAATTACTCAATACTTTGAGATACTGACTCATTATTTTGAGATATTCTAAGTCATTATTTCAAGTTTCTCATCTTTTTAAATACCAACTCATTATTTTGAGATACTCTTTACTTTGAGATACTGATTCAGTCCTTTGAGATGTAATGCCCCTATCTTGAGAAAGTTTCATAACTTTAAGATACTTACTCCTTAGTTTGATATACTGCGTCATTATTTGGAGATACTAGGTCATTGTTATGAAAAAGTTTTGGGAAAGCTTGTCATTATTTTGAGATAGCATTATGACAAAAGTATTGAATTATTTTGAGATACTAGCTCAATATTTTGAGACAGTAACTTTTTATTTTAATATACTATTTAGTTTGGGATACTAACTCAATTCTACTGAAGTTTCTTATTTTGTTGAGAAAGATTTTCATTATTTTGAGATACTTGCTACCATGAAAAGGTTTCTCATTATTCTGAGCTTCTAAATCATCATTTTAATAATGTTTCTCATTTTTATGAGACACTTAGTATTTTGAGAAAGATTCTCATTATTTTAAGAGACTTTTTTTTATAACATTTTTCATTAGTTTGAGAAACTAATACCATGACTCACGCGATCTTATTTATTTTTCTTTCACTGGGGGAAATGGGATCCCATATTATACATTATGCCAACATCACCTTTTAAAAAATCTTCTTTAAGCCCAAATTCAAAATGAAAAATGACACATAAACCTGTTTTTTTTTGTATATTCTTATTCACTGGCATGTAGGCTACCTGTACAACAGTGCCAGAACATGCAGTAAAAACAGACTTGAAATTCCCTCAGATTCAAATCTGCATTTCCTCATAGACCAAACCCCGTGGGTTCACATTCTGAGGTTATTTTTGTTTGCTTGAATAGGTTATTCATTTTTCATTTCTGACGGCTTTAAAACATAATCATGGTACACTGGGCTGTATTTCTTTTTTTATTATTCCCGTGAAGAACCTTTCAACAAACCTGCCAGGCATTTATTGGGAATTTACATTCATAATCACCCTCCTTGCACCATTGTAGTAACTGCTTCAGTGGTTCCAGAAAAGGTATTAAACTAAGTCGGTCTCTGGGAGACCTGCAAGACAAGGAAGCCGACAAAATATATACAGAAGTTTACTCAGAGGGGTAGAATACAAATCGCTCAGATTACTTTACTTGGTTAATGCTTTACAAAAAGTCACTCAAATCAATCTCATCTAATGGGTTTAACAAAGGTGCTATCTAAATTTTCCGTTCAGAGTGCTATTTTTCAAGTGGCTGTAGCTCTTGAACCAGACCTCCAAATTAAACTAAAGAAAATCCAGCGTTTAAAACGGCACTTATGTAGCAGCTTTATTTGCAGTTGTAAGCACCGAGAGAACAAAAGAAACAAAAAGAGTGAGGGTAAAGTGCATGTTTGGTTGTGTTTATGTTATATGGGGCGTTTGATAGTGGTAAGGTAAATGAGCAGGGAGGCCTGGATACTGCTCAATCTGATCGTGCCTGCATTCGATCATCCTCTGGCTCTCAGCACCTAACAAGGGATATGAGTTCTGCTTCCTCAAAGCAGGTTACAGGATTCCCAGAGGTCCCCCTGCAATGCTGGGGTGGTCCCTGGTGTAAATGTGTGTGCGCAGGAATGTGTGTGTGCATACTATGTGACCGTGAGTGTGTGTTTATACATGTGCACGCACCTCCCTGCGTAGGTGTGTGAGTGGTCCAGAATGGAAAAGAAACTCCACTAATAGCCCTGTCGTCTCTGTGGGCTCTCTTCCAGGCTCGGCCGACCTTGAGCAGGGGGCTCTTAAAAGATGACATGCCCAGGCTTTCCACTCGCGCTCGGCCCCCGAAGTTGGAGAAATATCGTGTAAACCCTTCCATTAATCATGCAACTCCTGGGTCATTAAGCACCTCAAATCGCCGGCTGCAACATCTACCTTTTACAGTCCTGCTATCCACAATAGCCAGGAGCTATGACATTGCTCTTTAATAACAACCACATACATACACACACACACGCACACGCACACACACACACACACACACCCCTTCCCCCCTCCATCTGCAGCTTTTCGCTGTTTGGGAGTCAGTAACTCTGCTTGTTATGCACGAATATCACACTGCTAATGCAGAGAGACACGTGTAAATCAGAAGATAATGAAAAGTACGGAAGCCCCGACCAGCTCTGCTTGTTAATACCTCTGCACTCTTCACTGGAGGCAAGAGGCAAGACAGATGTGATTTCATGAGGCACAGAACGGTTTGCCTCCCTTTATTGGTAATGATATGCGAGCAGCTACATGACATGATGGGATATCTGGTGATGCAAAACAGCTAGAGCTCACAGAGCTCACACTGAGGCAGTTAGAGTACCACAACCTGGAAATGGTTGCTCTTCCACGGTGTAATGTCACCATAAGTATCAAAAACTGTGTGAATTCAGTTGCCTATCCCATCCAAGTGGTTTGCTTTATTTCTTTGGAAAGTGAGCTACTTAGAAAGCTTCGCACTTTTCACTCCATTCAGGCTGTATTCTTTTATACTATATTCACATAATATACAGAGCTCATTTTTGGGATAAATAGCAGTTTATTATATTTATGCATTTTAATTTCAAACCCACTGTACACAGCTTGCCCAGTACCAAGCAGCACATAGATAGCTACTAGCTGGTGAACAAAGTGATGCATATAGCAGCTACATGCAAAGAGCCAGATACTGTATTTGTCACACTGACATATACCTCGTGCTTTCATTTACAACACGAGAAAAATGGTTGCTGATCTGGATTTCAAGAGGTTAAGATATGATTTCATATTCGTTTGAAAACACATCATACTTTACATTTTATACATTTATTATCAAGATTGCAAAAAGAACAAAGTGTGTAAGTTTTGTGAGTAAACTTACAATGTTAATGTTCAAATAACGTCCACCAAACACTGTCAAGCTAAGTATTTCCTCAGTCGCTTGTCCTCAAAACTCACTTAACCATGCATTCACAAGTGAAGGCTTTTAACAGCAGTTGACGGTCTTTTGAATCTACTAAACAGTGTCAGTAAGTGAACCGATGACTCCTTTGTTGCCATAATGACAGATGGAGTCCAGTTAGATTGCTATGACCACAGCCCCTCTTCTCCTTTCCAAACAGGCTTCAACATCCAATTACTTTTAATTAGTGAGGAGAGAATGCACACAGCACCTGAGCAACAGGCAGCGTGGATGCAATTGTGGGCTCGCCAGTGGGTGATGGGGAGTTAGCGAGCAACAGGGCTGACATGTGTGGTTTATGGATGACTTCTTCTGGGGCCTCGCAGGGAGACTCTGTCTGTGCGGAGCTCCTCAAGGGCTGAATTAGCCCCCTGATCCACTAATCAATTTGGAGAGGAAGAAAATTAACATAGGTTCTCCCACTCGGAGTCAAGAAGGAAATATATTCCTCCTGGTGCTTATAATTTGCAGCCTATTTGAAAGAGATGCCAATATAAAGAGCGGGCCATTTGTGTCATAGCTCCTTGTTAGTATTGCTGCATGATAAATCAGACATAGTTGATGTTTTTTTTCTGTATTTGTGGAGAAAGTTTGCTTCCTGGCAGAGACATAGATCATTGTTGAGGCTGATGAGCACAGTGTCAGGTCTTTGTGATCAGTTTAGAAAAATATCTGAGCACCATGCATGACCCATATAAATCATATCCAATGTAAAATATTATTGTTCCATAATGAAATATTCAAATGCGGGCTGCCTGTTTCAGCACGATGGAGCAGGTAAGTCTGTAATGATGACATAACGTGGAAGGAATAAATGGGATTCATAGGAAATGAATCAGAGTCCCCAGGTTTCTCAGTGTGACGGATAAGGCCAGAAAGTGGGTCAGAACCACAGGTTGGCTGGCTGCACAACTGGGCCGAGACACAACGCCAGGGGCAATCAGGCACCAGGAGACAGGCGCTCCCAGCGTTCAGCCGCTCTGATCACATAGCCTGAGGTAAATTATAGATTGTGGCTTACCAAGATCAGGCCTTGTGATTTTAAAAAGGAAGATTGGGGATCATTTATTTCTTATTTTTTCAGTTGTTTTTCTCAAGTATCCCAACTTGGCTCCAGAACTCCAGCTGTCTCTCTCAGCCTCGAACAAAAGGCAGTCGTTTGTTAATCAACTCGATTCAAGCACCTTTGACTAACTTCTGAATTTTCCACTAAGTCAGACATATTTTAATCACCCCAGCCAAGCAATTAATCATCGAGCTGTTTAGTGTGATTGCAATGAATATTCAGTTACCCGCTCAGGTCTTTCGCCCGACCCGTCCTCTCCCCTCATCTTAATTATATTCTGTTCTGTGGCTCCTGTGGCGGAGCGGCGCCTGTTTGCCTTGCTCACCCAGCCTCCCCTTAACAGTCATTAAGAAAAATGACACAAGTGCAGGTAGTGAAAGTACCTCAGTATGCAGAAATTAGTTTAAAGGCAGACGCCATACAGCTCGGTGGAATGAAATCCCCTCTACCCGCTCTCACTCAGTGCGGGGAGTCATAAATCACCGCACGCTACTTCCTGACGGGTGAGAATCAGAGCGTTCTGTCTTTGAAAGTGCGAGGCTGGAAAACCCCTCGACTGCTCCTCCCTGTCCTTCAAAATGTTTATGCACTTGGCATAGTGTTGATTATTGTATACTGAGAGTTAATATGGCAGTGACGAGGAGGAAGATGGGGTTACAGAGATGAATGGGTGAATCGCATCAAAAATAATGAACTGCCTTCACTGTTGCATTGCTTAAAGGATAATTTCATTGTCTATAACTGGCCTGAAAATCAGATTGAGGGGACTTTTTCAGAGGGGCCAGAGTATATTTGACCTCATAGTCCAGTTCATTTATCAGTATGACCACTGTGTGCAACACCTGAAGATAGTACTCGGATCAGTGCCTGAATCACGTGTGCTTTGGAGCAGTAAAGTGTAAACACTGACTGTACCAAAACACAGAAGCGAATTTCTTTTTAATGCATCTACAAGTAGTTTTTAACTGGTTATGAAACCGTCTCAATTTAATTCTGATGCCTCTGAAACCTCTAACCCACCGCGGACAGACCCAGATCTGGCTGTGCTGCCGCCTTCGACCTGCGCCTGAAGCGCTGGTGGGAGGCAAAGAGCTTTGCGGCCAACAGCAGTTCTCCCCCTTTGGCCTGGAGCAGAGCTTTGTCTCGCTGCTGATGACGGCCCAGGGGCGTCAACTACTCTGTAGCACACCAAAAATGTCACGTTGGTGATGACACAAGTGTACTCAAGTACAGAGCAACATTACTAATGTGAAAGCTGAGTGACGGAGGAGTGGACGGGGGAGGCAATCGTACTTTTGGCAAATTATTTGTATATGCATTGTGAAATTTTAGGACATGCGGTCCAGAGAGAAACTGTGTCTGAGGAGAGGGAATGCACAATCTTTGGACTAAAGCTGATCAAACAACCAATGGACATCTTAGCGGTTTTTCTGTAACATTAGCACCTGTGTAGGTGCAGCCCTTTCTCATTCTAAAGGCTTCATATACTGCCACTTTGTCAGTGATTTCAGTGTCAGAAACAGATGCCAAAAGCCACCTTCCTCAGCGGTATGATACGCTGCTGGGCGGTGTCAGCCTGTACCTCAGCCGGACTCAATTATTTACAGTGTAATGATAAGCCACCGATCAGCCGGACAGCCCCTGGCACAGACGTATGATGGGCAGCTTCATTTAATAAAGTGTCCGGCTGGAACCTGTCATGGCCATATGATATGCCGCCGGACAGTGTCAGGTTGAAACTCTACAACTATTGCCTAAAACCAACCACCTGTGCCTTTGTAGCCTAATCCTAACCATGTGCTTTTGTTGTGCCGTTGGTTGCAACATCCAGGAAGGTTAACAGCAGGTGCAGGAGGAGACCTAGAGCGTAATATGTAGATGCAGAAGTCTACTGATAAAGTTGTGATGTGTGACAACTTGGGATGAGAACTTGTTGGTAAGAGTGCACGTAGATAGTCATGTGCACACATTTAGAATTTGCAGCAGCCCTCAGCAAAAATGCGTTTCCAGGCACATGGGTTTCAGAGTCATTTAGCCATTAGGTTGACCTACATCAACTTGCATAACTGTATCAGCCTCATACACACTTTTCTGTTGCTATTTTTTTTTTTTTTACAGATGTGGTTAAGTAGCTTGGTAGCTAGGTAGAAAGAGGACGTCCCCATTCTTAAGCTTGAGCTTTGATTCATTGCTTGTCTCTCAAACCTGGGAAAATGAACATTAGCATCCCACAATATCAACTGTCGAACAAATCATGGGAGGCCATTAAAAGCTCTAGAACCAAACTGTTTCTAGTAAGTTCGGTACTTAGTAAGGTACTTATACCTTACCTTATAGTAAGGTATAAGTACCTTATAAGATAAGGTACTTCCCAAATTAACTGTTGGTATCTGGGAAGGGGGAAATGGGGTGAGGACTAGAAACACCAGCAGATACATGATGGGATGGTTTATGAAACCTCGTTTCTTGTCTCATCATACTTTGTTGTAGCGATGGTTCAGTGCTCCCATATCTCAGAGAATATGATCTAATGAGCAAATCTTTGAAAATGAAAACCCAATTTATTATACAAAAAAGAATAATCATATAAATATGACCTTCAATGGCAGAGAGTTCGTTAAAAGCTTTTTTGTTTCATAGAAGAATCTCACAGAAATTAACTTTGCTGAAAGAGTTTATGTTCGTCCATGTGTAGACGCTCATGAATTAACCCATAATTAGTTTGTCTTTTAATAAAAGGTTTTATCCTCGAGTGAGAATGTTCTGTTTGTCTAATATCTGCTCTTACCCACTGACTTTGCCTTTGCACACGACACCACACATCACTTCTCATTACTTCTCCTCTTTAGATCTCAGATTGCTTCTCAGATTGTCTTTGTCAGTCGTTTGAGGCTATTAAAATTCTCTCACGCTGTTTCCAATTGGCCTTAATGTCTGCTCAAACCCAAACACATTCACAAACACCAATTTTAAAGGAATGTTTGCGTTTTTGTTCCTCAGATTTGCATTATTTTGCCTTTTGAGATGCATGATATCATCAGTTTTCTTTATAAGACACAAAGTTCTTACTGAAAATATTTTTATGCACACAAAAAGAGAAATCTTTAGATTTTTTTTTCTCTATCATTTCAAGTTCACTGTATTACAAGTTCACCTCAAGTTTAAAGTCAGTTCTGTCAAATTTTATATGCAAACAAAGGATTGGTATTAAAAAGCTTTTGTATTGGTGTGGCCTAAAAAGATCGGTCTTGTCACTTAGTTCTTTCCGTATTATAATCTGATGTAATTTGCTGCATGTCTCATGTCAGATGAAGGTCAGAAATGTCCAGATTTTAATAACGATGATGGTTTTTTAATGGAAACAGTATGGCGCTTCATCTCTCATTAAATCTGCCCTTCAACATTTGGTGACATGGCCGAGGTCTGATTAGATAATATTGGTATTTGATGGAAAAATGGCTACAAAAGAGCAAATTCACAAGAGGCTCAAGGTCGGCTGCTGAACTGTTAAATATTTATAATTTTTTTCTGTGAGAGCTAGTGCATGGAAAAACCAAGTGGGGGGACTAATGTAAAGCGAGTGAAAGCCTGTAGTGCAGTGTAGTTTTTGTCTCTATGTATTAATTGTTTGATAGAAAATAGAAAACACTAGTCAAAAATGTTTATCTCAAGTTTCCAGAGCTCAAGATGATATGTTCAAATTTCTTGTTTTGTGTTATTGATAGTTCCCAAACTCAAATATGATTGATTGTACAATGATGTAAAACATAGGCATAAGACATTTTCTCACATTTAAGAAGCTGAAAACATAAAATCTTTAAAATATTTGCATTTTACATTTCAAATCATGATCTTTCCCCTAAACATCATTTTGCTCCTAAAACAAGTTGTCCTTTTACCATAGAAGAGTAACATCATAGAAAAATAAAAAAATGGATATCACCAGAAATATAATTTAAATATGAAAAATATAAAAACATGAAGCTCTTTAAAGCATATATCCTGTAAGAAATATGCTATAAAATCCAATATTAATTATTACTCGAAATTAATGATATGACATTTCCAGCCTTTACTTAATATTTAGATATTACTAATATACATAACACTCTCTGACAGCATTGCCTAAAATGACTTTTATGTCTGGAGTACAGTTAGACTTTATCTTACACCTCATGGATCTCCGCTGGTAAAGCAGGGAGTTGTTAGTATAATAATTAATCACCCATGTTAGTTGCCTAAGGGCAGATTTGTTGATCTCCTACAGACAAAAAAAGGCAGACTTTCATCTTTCTGTGCAGAGTTTGAGAATGAAACAAATTTGTTTAGAAGATGTTTGTATGCTACGCTTAAATAATGCATACGTACATCCTCCATACCAGTTAAAAATCATTTAGAGAACAGAATGTGATAAAATTACAGTAACAATGGAAGATAACTTGACTGTTTAGTGACAGAATTCTAATTTTATTATGACTTAACTTGCATATAGTAGATTTGAGACATTTAATATGATAATATCCTGCAGTTGTGTTGAGATTCCTGAGCGAGTTTCAGTTCATCTGAGACATTTTTTTGAACCATCTGTTCAGTGAGGCAGAGCTATCCAACACTTATGACCAGACGACTTTATTATGATAAATTAAGTCCTAATGTGTGTGTCACTTCTGAAATTGCTGTCATTACATTGCATTGTGTCCTTGCCTAATGATGCACAACAACTTATTTGGTAAACAATGTAACTGTCACCGTGTAACAGTGTGACTTTGGAAGGGCAGCGTGTAATGACAATTACCTGTTCTGTGGTGATGAGTCAGAACATTTATAATTACCGTCACAGTCACTTTACACCCATGTGGACATTACAGGTCTGGCTAATGTGCAGATGTTAACATTAAAGATGAGCCATTTTGATGTCACTATGGTGGTCTTTTATTTTTCTGCACAAACAAAGCAGACCAGTACGACATTAAAGGGCAATTACAGCATGATTTATTTTTTTGTTTTTCATCCCATTTAATGTTAAGAGTGGCACTTTTAACATGTATGCATCACAGTTTAAGACCATTTTAATTATTGCTGTCAAGCATTTCCTCCCATTCAAGTCCACATCACAACTGAAGCTTATGATGGACTACAGGTAGTTAGAAATAAACTTTCCTTCCGCAGTCAAGCCCATTTTCTAACAAACAAAAGATGTGTCTTCCACATGCAACCTTGAAAAAAAGACAACCTGGAATCATACCTTGATTTCACACAATATAATAATCAGCCTTTTGTCTTGTAATGCAGAGCCAGTGGACTCAAATGCAGTGAATGGCAGGCAAAAGGAACTCAAAAAGATCGCTCTTTTGGTTCTGTCTGTCCATGTTCTCAGCGGACGCTGTCCACGGGCTGAATGTGTGGACGCAAAAAGTGGGTTTTGGCATTGGGATCTTACGTCAAAAACACTGCAATAAATGTCTTAAGTCACTGATGTTGAAAAGCTTTATATCTTCATCTTCTATTTTGCTGTTAATCTTATGAATAGGTGTTTGCTCTGGAAGTATAACTTTGCTCACTGTTCATATGATAAATGGTTATTGATCTGTTTCTTGCTCAGATAGAGGAATGAGTCAGAGTGTGTGGCAGAATATCTTTCCCAGAGATAAGATGTCCTACAGGGCCTCAGAATTAGATAGCTGGATCGATGCGTGAGCATGCCAATGACATATATCATCATTTCCCCACTATATGAGGAAAGAAAAGCTTCGAAGAGGCAACTGTGATGGCAGAGCAGATATTCAAAAAGTAGATAAAGTCAGAGGTGTAATGATGCCAGTTTTTCAGAACTGGTGCTGGTATAAAGTACTCAGACCATGTACAGAGCTGAGTACATATTATATCAGTTATTCACTGTTTCCATGTGCCATGAAATGAACCACTCTGTGACTACATGATTTATATAACGTGAATCAGCACTGAAACCACCAGCACTGGCACAAATGTATGTTTGTAAAACGGATTAAAAATAAATATAAAATAAGTTTTGGATGCAATAAATGAGACAAAAACTATAATCCACTGTAACAATTTAAAAAAAAAAAAAAAAAGCTTTCCACATGATCTAATTCATCCGCTTACACTGCTCCAAAAGATATTTTTTACTATTTTGCAAATCACACAAGAAATGCAACAGTTATCTGTACAAAAACAGCCTGTCTTTCAGATACACTTCACTTATAGCTTTTAAATAAATCAGTGGCTCTTAATTACAGCTTTTTCCTCTTCATTAAAGCCATTTACATTTTCACTCAGTGTTTCTAAATCTATAACTGAAAAGAGAGCAGCAGCTGTTTCACAGAAGCCAGAGAAAAGGACTTTTTACAGCTACTGTGCAATTTCTGCTGCCTATATTAACTTGCCAAAATTTCAACCATTGTAAATTAGTTTTCATGGCAGTGCTGAATTGTCAATGAAAAATAGAGAGCATTTTCAATGCTACAGTTTGTTCATTACTGTTACTCCGTCATACCCCTCTGCATGTGATACCAACACCAAAGGCACCCTCTGGCATCTTTATGAGATGCACCAGGATTTCAATCAGCTCGAGTATAAACCCATCCGAGCAATATTTTGGGGTTTTATAGTTGAAAGGAAGGATAGTACTGAAGTGAGATCAATCTCCACAAAATGCCACCTTTAGGGTGTTGGGTGAAAAGTTTTTCAGCAAGTAAAAATTACAGCTTTACATGCATATCATAAATTTGTTTTGAAAAATAGTCATGAAGGCAAAGGTTAAAGTATTTTTTCACCTGAGAGGCAGCTCCATCAACAGGGATTAAAGTGTTAAAATCACAAACCCAAAGAGATAAAAAAAAAGGAAAAAGTAGCAAGGTGTTTTGTATGTGCTCATTGACATTCTTCAAAAACTGCCTTTTCTAGAATCACAAAATGTACAAGTCCCAAAGGGAGAACACAGTCAGCATCCTTCAGACGTGACAGAGGGGCATTGATCTGTCCCTGTATAACAGACCCGCGGTGAATAGGACCAGAATAAGCCGCTTATATGCACTGCCGCTGCTGTCGATTTAACAAGAATTAGCACGCACCGTATCTGCGTATATTTAAAGACTGACTGACTGAGTATTTTAGGCAGCGATTTCGCATTTTACTTCCCTGACCACACCGGCAGAGAAGATACTGAGCCAAACTGCAGGAAACTGAAACAGCTCAAACCTGCCAAGAAGATCATCTTGAAAATGGGTGTTTACATACTTATTATTGTACCATCCAGAAACAGACAAGTCAAAGTATTTTTTTTTACTAAGTATAGTATTGTAAAGTAGCATTTGTGGATCCTGTTTATATCATAAAGTCAACTTAAAGTTAATAATATTTATAGTAACTGTCAACATCTGTTTTGTAGCTTTGTGTCTCTTTGTGCTAATTTTGTGTGCCCTTGTGGTTGTTTAATGTTTCTTTGTAAACGTTTTGTGTCTATATTGTGACTCTGTGTCTCTTTGAGGAATATTTGTGTCTCTCTTGGTTGTTTTCTGTTTCTCTGTTCTGTTTCTCTCTAATACCTTTGCACGTCTTTGTTTTAGCTTGTCTTTAAGTTAATTCATGTCAAGGTATATTTGTGTCTTCAGCAGTGGCGATTTTGGGATGAAAATTTTGGTGGGGCCACACAGTGTTCACACAAGGAATTTGATGATGCAATCAAAACATACCACATTGAACCATACTCAGCAAATAAATGTGCTCAAGTGAGAGGGGATCACAGCAGTGTTAAATAATGAAATGCCATTTAAAATCACACAAACAATGAAGATCTAACGACATGTCTTACCAGCAACACCACCAAAGGACAGTGTTAAAGATCTCCCAACATCAAATACTCAAGACTGAAACAACACCAACATGAGGACTAGGGGTCAACAGATAATCAGCCAATTTCTGGGCTTTTGCCAATTATCTGTATGAGCGTTTTATTTGAATGATCATTGATAAAAGTAATTAATCAAAAAGAAAATGTTAGCATGGGAGGAAGTTTATTTTGTAAAACCTCAGGGAGCTATTTTTATTTATTCATTTTTTAATGTTAATTTTCACAGGACTTTATAAAAAAAAGTTTCTGGGAACTTGCTGTATATGATGTTGAACATTTCAGTTTTGATTAAACATTTGACAAAGGCATTTAAACAAGGTTTTGTGTCTTGACCGGTTTTGACAGAAATATTTTCATTTTTATAGTAAATGTGTATCAGTTTCGAATATTGGTTATGGCTCTCATTACTAATAATGAGTATCGGCCCTGAAAATCCAATATCGGTCGACCCCTACTGAGGACAATAAAACACAATGCAAAGCTCACGCCGTGAACGCGCACAGCTTATACAAAACAGTCAACATAGCAAGCTGCCACACGACAGTCAAACAGCCTTTTAATCTACACAGAGGGGAACAGGCACCCACGCACACACCCAGAGTGCACCTATCGCCAGCAACTCAGCACCCAAACGCCACTAAAAGTTAAACAATATGCAAACTACATCATTAATTCCACATAGAAATACGTCTATAAAGTCGCCCTCTGGCACCTGTTTGTCAAACTTCATGCCATGCTCAAACCAACGGCTTAACGCAGCAGTCAATACTTAATACTTCGGATTATTATTTAAGATTAACATTAAATTACACTCACCGATGAGGTTCACTTCTCGAAGTCTGTCGGTTGTGTTGTTCAGTGCCACTTCTGTATGAACTGTCAGGCTGAGGTCCCAGTAACTTTCATAGCATTATCCACATGCAGTGCAGAGTTTTCGCGTTTTACTCGCCTTCCTGAAAGATGCTTCAAGTCTTTAAATCCAGTTACTGTCAGGATGGTTTCTCTTCCAAAAAGAAGACATGGAAAGCTTTTTGTGCTGTGCTAGCGGTTAGCCAAGTTTTCCTTTAAATCCACTCCTGGTTGAATTATCTTCTTATCTTTTCCTTCTTGAGGGATGATTAAGTTATCCGGTCGATGTGCTGCCAAACATTTTATTTCCAATTTATGCTCAAGGGGTAAAGTGTTAAATCGCACAGTAGTTAAACAGTATACAGGATTCATCATGCTTACTATAACGTAACCTGACTACATGTCAGTCCCTCCTTAGCTTATGTAGCGCTAGCTAGACCTGCACGGTGGCCGCCCTTGCGCCGGTCAAATCAACCAATGGGAATGCTTCCGGGGCCCTTGCCGTCAGGCCCCACGCGCTAAACTGAAGTGCGCGTTGAGCACGCGCGTGCACGCGCACCGTTGTCCAGTTCACAGCACTGCAGGTGCACTTGCACCCGGAAACCAGGCGAGCAGCATCAGGCACAAAGACAAATTCACACTACTACACTACAAAAAAAGGAAACTGGATTCAGCATATAATGAAAAACTGCAAACATTTCATGAAGTAGACAAAGCTGAGTTTGCTATTAATTTAAGCTCAACGACATAATTGTGTCTGGCATAGAAAAGTGTATAATCTTCCTCTGGCGTGCTCCACAGGCCACTAATGTAAAAACGCCCCCTACAGGGTGGAAAATTAACACCAGCCACCGGCCAAATGCTGGTAAAATATGCAAGTGACTGCTGGATTTGCTTCACTCACCAGCCAATGAAATAATGGGGATTTATTGAGTGGCTGGTGGACAAAAAAAGTTAAGGTCCACCCTGCTTCTGGGGTCATTTTGCGTTTCTTTGTAGTTATTTTTTGTCTCTCTGAGACCATTTTTTGTCTGATAGGGCTATACTTGTGTCTATTTTGGTTGTTTTATGTCTCTGTAAAATTTTGGGGGGTCTCTTTTAGATATATTTGTGTCTTTTTTTGACATATTTGTGTCTTTTTTGACATATTTGTGTCTTTTTAGGTCATTTTGTGTTTTGTTGTAATTGTTTGTCTGATGTATATTTGTGTCTCTTAGGCTACATTTGAGTCTTTTTTTGTTGTTTTGATTCTCTTTAAAGCTCAATTTGTTTCTTTTGAAGTATATTTGTGAATATTTAGGTCCCTTTTTGTCTCTTTGTAATCATTTTGTGTCTCTTTGTAGCACCTTTGCACCACTTTGTGGACAGTTTGAGACTCTTCCTGGTTGACACATGTAAATTTGAGTGACATTTTGCACATAAAGGCTAATAAATAATGAAAAATAAACTATTTTCAAGTACTTTTTGTATGGTATGTGTGAAGCTGAAGATTTGTGCTAAACTATACACACAAAAAAGAGGATAAATCTGGATTAAAAAGAAGATCCACATGGATACAAGTGAAGGTATGGTACGGAACATAATTCTCAATCCTTGAAGCAGCCACTGCCATCCACATTGTTAGTCAGTCTTAACAGTTCCTCTTTGTGGTGACAATCATCACTGTCAAACACGCAGTAAGCCGAGGCTGAAGCCTATTCAGCCGCGCTGCTTTGTCGACGCCGTCTCTGCTCTCTAAACTGATACACAGCTCACTGAAAACTGTCTTCATGTCAATCTCCCAGTTTTTTCACTCTGATTGTTCCTTTATCTCCTTCATGCAATTTACAAGATAGTGGGCTGGGTGTGTAATCCATTGTCCTCATTCTCTCATATCAGCCTGTTTAACTCCCTCGTACCTCCCTGCTATCATTTATGATTATTATAGGGTTATGGGGATGTCACAGTGCCACTGCTGCGACCCTTTCCACTTCTTTCTGGAAGTCTGATGATCCAGGAACTGAGGCTTTTTCTATTGCTGCACACATTGTAAGTCATTCTGGATAACAGCTAAATGACTCACGTAAAAATGCTAATTTGGTGCCACTCAAACAGAGGCATTTTAATATTTTGGAGAAAGGGAGGGGGTGGCGCTTTTCTTTTAGGACTATATATAAGCTCTTCTTTGACAGAGCGGTACTAATAATGCTGTTAATGTCATAAAAAGTGACAACCGACAGATGAAGCATGAACTGTGTGTGTGTGTGTGTGTGTGTGTGTCCCTGGAGATGGTGTACATGTAGAAAAATGACTTAAAACGCTCATCACACGCTGGCATGTACCTTTCACAGAACAAAGAAACCTTGTCGGTGTAGGAAGCCTTTTTTCACACTGTTGAAGCAATCATGGAGATAGCAGAATGTCTGTTGTATTTACATGCAGTGTAATAGCGTATGAATAATTTACTTTATTCCAAATGAGTCATTAGCACCTCAGTCGGACCAAACCACACCCTCCCTCAGGCTGCGGTAACTGAGCTTTCCTCCTTCAGTGTGATTGAAAATTCAAAGTGATTCTGATTTTCTTGGACAAGTTGGACAGTTGGCAATTAGTTGGTCTTTTTTAATCTTTTTGGGAAGATGCAAATGAAACCTGCATGTCAGTGTTAATCACTGGTTCCTTCTGCCTTTGCCGGGAGTTTTTATTCACATGACAGGTGATTTTTTTATATATCATAACTGATAACACCAAGGAAAGAAATGCTGTCTGGCAGAGTTAATAACATTCAAATAATTGTGTAACAAAAATGTTGTGTATAATGATCGTAGGGCTGAGCATTATATAGATATTGTAATTTGAGTGATTTAAAGTGATTTTCTGAACTAACCAGACTGTTCTAGCTGTTCTGTTATTTACCTCGATCACCAATAGCCAACTTACAAAATTGTTGTAATATAAGTGTTGAGATCTTTGGTAAAAAAAAAAAAATAAAAAATCCCGTGAAATTTGATTTCCTCCACATCTGGCAGCCCTAAATAGGATTATGTTGAGTCCAGAAGGAGCAAGCTTGCATGGAAACACCTGGCATCACACTTGTTTCTTTGGTCTGGGGCTGTTTACTCATGGTTGGGGGTCAGGCCTTTACTTCCAGTTAAAGGGGATCTTAATGCTACAGTAGGAAACTTGGGGTTGGGCCCCCTGTGGGGTTGCAAGATAAATATTAAGGGTTATTAGATGATAAAGAAGCATAAAATAAAAATAAATGCTGGAGAACAGGCTGTTCTCATGCGCTGTTTGTAGGTTTTCCTACCAAAAGAAACACACCAAAATTCATATATATCTCAAGTAAAAGTAAAGTACTTAAATGAGCCAATAACTCATTTATAATCAACATATTTGAGATGGCTGAAATCATGTGACCAATGTCCTGATTGGAGCAAAGAAGGAAGCAGTCCCTTTCAGAAGGCAGGTTGGCGTGGTGGATGTGTCACAAAACTCAGGACTTTCCCAAAGAGACCAGTTACCAGTCTAGTAATTTGTCACCATATTTGTTTTTCTTAAACTATGTAACTTTACATTAAACATATAACTTTATGTTAAGTACGTAACATTATTTGTGGGGTGCAAATTTGTTGGATGTTACATAAGGATGTGTTTTACAGAAATCTACTTACTTTTGTTTAAACTGGTGATTTTTCTGATGAATTACTGGATAACTTCTTAGGCTTTCACATCAAGGGCCCATAAGCATCTTCTGTGTGCTTCCTGTTTTCTGGCATTGGCTGTTTCCTATTTTCCATGATAATTTCTCACAAAGGTAGGTACATAGAGAAATGATTTTACAGTTTAGTGGGGAAGAACTTGACTGGCCTGCACAGAGCCCTGACCTCAACCCCTTTCAACACGCTTGGGATGCACTGGAACGCCGACTGTGAGCCAAAATCTTATAAAAAGCCTGAAAGCAGAGGGATGGAAGATTTTACAGCAGCAGACTAATGCCTATGGTTGACATACGTTTGGCCATTTAGTCAGTGTGTTTGAGCAATGAATCCATGGAAAGGTGCAGAGATGGAGTAATAATAAAATGGGGCACTTGCTCGGTAAAGCTTCTTGCACCATGAAAAATGAAATTCAGAAAACCTTTCTGGTTGTTGTTTTTCCCGGCACCCAAATGACACACTTCTTCCCTGAGACATGAGGGAGTTTCATCATGTGCCACTCTGGAGTTTCAGAGAGCATTCACGGCACATTTACCTTCTCAGATGTCAAGCTGGGTTGTCATGCATGTAACAGTGAAAAACAAAGCTCAACCTTTTTACGCTACACAAGTGTACACGAACAGCAGAACACTGTTCCTCAGTCGACTTCCTGCAGGTGACCTACCTTCTTGAATAAAAAGAATCTCCGCCCCATCTCTGTGTGTATGTAGAGATGCCAAATTATTTGTGACATGCTTATAAATGCTGTATTAATAAACTTAATTTGATTTGCAGATCTCTATGCACACACTCTAATGTGGAATTTTCCACTTGCATCTTCAAAGTGGGCTGAAAATAGAAACCAACACAGTATTCAGACTTCTATGCATTTGTCTTTAAACAAACACTTTTTTTTCACACTTTATTTTTAGAACCTCAATGAACCTGTGAAGTGAAAAATAAAGCTAATCAGTGGTTTGTAGACACTTCAGTCATGCATGCACAGCAAGAACATTGGGTTTATCTCTAAGCTCTGAATGCTGAATTGAGGTGAAGTTCAGAGTCTGTTCAACTCAATCATTCAACACCATCATTTACAAATTATGAGATGTTCTAATACACAAATACCAACGTATTGTGATGCACAGGGTATCCTTTAGCGTTTCTGTTATTCACAGCTGAAACACATTATAAGTGGTTAATGCTGTGGTTGGGTTTAGGCAGCAATACTACTTTGTTAGGCTAGATTTGGGGTTGAAGGTCCAGTATGTAAGAAATAGCGGGATTTAGTGGCATCTAGTGGTGAGGATTGCATTGTAACCAGTTGAAACTTCTCCCAGTCAGAATTCCTTCAGTGTTCATTGTTCAGGAGGTTTTAACTGGGATCAAAATTATCCACTGAGGTCTCTTCCTCTCCAAAACAAACAGACCTGGTGATTAAAACTGGAAGAAAAAAAAATGGACAAAGCAGTCTTAAGTTATGTCAGTGAGGGGAAACGGGCCCCACATTATGAAAAAGTGGGACTGGGTTAGGGTTAGAGTTAGATTACTGCTTGCCCAGCACCTGCTAAAGTGTACTCACGCCTGATAACATTTTGCGTGCTCATCTTATTTCTGATCCAGATGCTCAGGCAATTTTTACAGTGACTGGCCAGGTGATTAAAACCAGTTCAAACACTAAATGCAGCAATTTCATATTACAAATTAGTGTTTCTCCGACACTGCTTGGCATGTCAGAGAAGGGCTGCTAGTCTAGCACAGGGTAATGTGTGCTCAACCTTTTTCACTGATTATTTAATATCTAAATGTTCAGGAGTTATTTACCGGGAGCTCAATTATCCACAGAGGTCACTTGCTCTCTAAAACAAATGGAGTAAAACCTGTGGTTAAAACCAGTACAATTACTGTAAAAAGCAGTTTTAGGTAAAAAAAAGAAAATCTTTTTATGCTCTCGTTGCATAGGGGCTGATAACTACATCGACCGACACGGAAATGCTAAACACAAATGGCCCTGTATAGAGCAAGTGTTTGATTTGTCCAACACATTCTCATCCCATGTCGTCACATATTGCTGATTTTGCAGTGGACTTCCATGTCTACATATCACACTCTAGGTGTCCGTCTGCATCTGCTAGACATTCCACGATGCCACTACTGTGATATCAATCAAAGCGCATGGTCGGATTACGCTGCATGTAGTTATGTTAAGGCAACAAAAGCACATGGCAACCAATGGTGGGACGTCAACAAATGTGCATGCTGGCAAGGGTGGTTAGGATTAGGGGAAGGAGGCACATGGTAAGGTATAAAAAAACAATCACATTCAGACAGGAAGCAAACAATGGACTCCTGTGTGATGGTCTGGGGTTTATTGAACCAATTCACCACTCCTTCAAACATGGCACAGCGTCAGGTTGATGTGGACACGGCGGGTTCTCTCTGGCCATGTTCTCAAGTGATGCAACAGGTGCCGTCTGGCTGTCTGCCGGCATATAATAATACTGCGACCAGTTCTGCCATGTTCTCACCTGATGCCATCCAACAGCATTTCTCACAGACATGAAAGGTGGCTTTTGGCATCCCAAGCTTACGCCAAAAGCACTGTAAAATCAGTGTTATTTGTATTTATTAGTTATAAGTTCGGAATAAGAACGGGCTTGTATTTGACAGCCTGGAGGTGAGAATGGGCTGGGAATTCACAGCTGTGCTTTAAAAGCACAGCATAAAACAAATTACATTGTTTTTCTAACTTGAAATATCTTTCAGCTCTTTCAGGGAGTAAAGCCTAAGGTAGTGATAAAGTCACTAAAAGGTAGCTGCTGAACACAACTTTTTAGAACAAGAGAACTATGCAGGCGAATCTGCTGGGTCAGCTCTTTTAAACTGGAAATCCAGATTATTCTAACCAAAGGTGACTGCCCCTGCATCTGCTACCCCAGCAATTAATGAGATGGGTCTCAGGAGTCACTGAGGCAGATCCCCGGATAGAGCTGTCCACTTTATCTTAGCCTACATGGAAACGTTGCAGGCCAGACAGTGATTTAGTGCCCGGGCCTCCTAGAAAGGTCACAGCTTCCTGTACTGCTCCGCAAGACCTCCCCTACTGTATCCACCAAAGAGTAATGGGGGCTGACTCTGCATGCCCCACAGCTAACATTAACATTTTTCTTTTTTGACATGCAATAGAATTCTTCACACTTAAGATGCTGTTTTTCTACAATCCACTGTGACATACTGGGGGAGTCTACACAAAGAGTGTACTGGAACTTTGTTGGTAATGGTGGAGGTGCTTTCTGACCTTTAAATGAACAATTCAGTCTCCAGTAAGGCTTAGGCTCTTTACTCATGATAAGCTGCAAGAAGCGCTGCAGAGCAGGGAAACAATATGAACTTACTGAGGATGTAGATTTCTCAACTCAATCGGCAGAAAAAGTGTTCATGTTGTAGGTTTTTGCAAACCATGGGTATGTTAAATTTGTACATTTTTGTGTAGAAGATATGTTGTAACACTGAAATGCTCTGGTGAAGTTTGGACTAGGTTTAGGCACAAAAACCACTTGGTTATGGTTAGGAAAAGATCATGTTTTGGCTTAAACACCCACATTTAGAGGCAGATTCTGCAAACCATGGATACGTGCATTTGCACATTTCATTTGTGTTTTATCAGCATTTCAAAAGTGACATAGTATATGAGCTGACTTTGTCATCAGAAAGTGGATGGAGTTATACCTAGGCGAGAAGCCTGCCAAGCTACTGACGAGTATTTGACAGCCGTTGTGTTTTAATGAGATTGCTGTGTCTTCCAGCATCATTTTATCCACCATACACGGTTATTGTTAGTGACCTGTTTCTGTGTTTTATGGGGTATAGTGGCATGAAAAGCTTTTTTTTTTTAAAACCAAGACATTGTGCTCCGAAAAAGGGTTTTTTTTAAAGGTATTTTTTGGGCACTTTTTTCTTTAATTGATTGGACAGCACAAGTGTGAAAGGGGGCGAAAGAGAGGGAGTGACATGCAGCAAAGGGCCGAAATGTGCAGTGTCAGCGTTTAATTAGCAATTGGCTCACATTATTTGTGCAACCACAAGAGGTGCATGTTGTGTTAATGTAATTTTTTTTCTGGAGAGAACAGTGTTTTTTTCTGGTCCTTTGGCCCATCACAGGTCACTTTCATTTTTCAAGACCAAAGTTGAAGCTCACTGAAAAGAACTGCATTTTGAGGTGAGACATTAAGTCTGAGAGGTTTTATGGGTGTCAGGACACTGGTGCACTTTGAACTTTTTGTACACCAAATAAAGCCATGAAACCACATGTAACAACAACGATTGACTGTCAATTGTTGCTTTGTATTTCAAATCATCCAAATTCATCTTGTCCCTGTCCCTGCCTTTCTTTGGTATAAGAACTTCACATTTCCAGGACTGTAAACATTTTTTTTGCTAGTAAACACATCCAGACTAGAATCTATTTCTTAACAACATTTGGCAAAACAAAATCATTGGATGAAAACAGGATTGGGCTGTGGGAAAAATGTATTAGTGAAACAACTTTTTCCTCTTTGGTTTCTGCTCTAAGTGGCCACAAGAATATTGTTGCTTTCTTGTTTCTCCAACTAATGACAGAGGAGGACAGAGAAGTCAGACATACAAGTGCTAATCTTTTTTTTTTTAAAATTACATAATGTAACTGAATTGTCATGCTTTAGATTATTTTCCTTTCCACGTTAAGACAATAAATAACCTGCATGGTAAGGATAGTCATATTCATTTGGCTTAAATAAATGCAGTTGAAGGCCACTCTGCAGGAGTTCAGTTACTTTACTGAAACAAGACAGACAGACATCTGCTGTATGCATTAGCAATTTAACTCTCGCAAATAGGCTTTTGTGACAGAATAAGATGTCACAGAGATAATGTGCCATTAACATTGACATTCAGCGTCTGTTTCTTCTCCGCTGCTTCATGGTAGGAGTCTTGTTTAGGGCAGCAGGGAGGGTCAGTTCACTCCCAGCACACTCATCAAACCACTCACGTCAAGCCATAAAATGGGGACAACTCTCCAGCTTTTAAAAGGAAAACCCTCTCAGGAAAGCTTTGCAATCCATTTAATGTAATGACTATGAAACACACACACACACACACACACACACACACACACACACACACACACACACACGTTATATGAGGGTAATTCTACAGAGGCTAAACGAGCCTACTCACAGAGCCCTGGTAAGAAAAAGTCTTGATTGCGTTGAGATCTTGGTATCACCTCAGGGTACATAATCCAAACTGCAAGCACAGATGGTTGATTATGTGGCGTAACTTAACAGTTTGAGAATGTTCATAATGTGAGCCCGACCAATGAGCTTCCAGCATTTCAGAGTAACATGTACATTTTTTAAAATATTCCAATGGAAGTCCATGATCTGTTCATATCCTGTGAATTTAAAGTATCCCCTTAATGAGGTGACCTTGAGTTGACATCAAAGGGTCTGCAGCAATTGACCACTTTTATTTTATCTCCATCTTTGATCGGTTGCCATCGATCTCAGCTGCCTGTTAAATGAGCAGGAGACACCATTTATTCTGCGGCCTCTTTCATGGGATATAGATCAGCCATCCGGGGTCGTCTGAGATGGCCTCCCAGTGAGATTGAGATACAGAAGAAAGCAATAGAGTGAGGTTGTTCCCCTCTTTTGCTTGCGGACGGGAAAGACTCTTCTCCCGAAGGTGATGTGGTTCACACATTGCCCAGAGAAAATCCTTAAACTTCATCAGTGAGTCTATTGACCCTTGATGAACACTGCAAAAGAGGGAGTCATGAAAGTTGTTAAATCACTTTTTTCATTGTTCTCATACAAGATTTATGATCTTGTCATATGTGTATGCGAAACTTGTTTTAAGGTGTTTTATTTTTCTAGGTTAGTTATTAAATCTGGAGCTGACAAAAAAACAAAAAAAATAATGGAATACATGGCTGACATAACCAGAGAAAGGCTTATTTCAAGAATCAGACCAATCTCCAAACCAGAAGTGCACATTAATGCATGATACATTCTCTGATAAGGCCAAGGGGTTGAGGGGAGTAACAATGAAATTAAAGCAGGGGAAAATGAATAAAGGGAACTAAGTATAAGCAAAATAAAGGAATTTATGAAGAAAATAAAATGTTTACAACCAACGCTTAAAGGCAAAACTAAATATTACTTCATTAGTAAAAAGAGTAAAGCAACTCTGACACTGGTTTAAATGATAAATCAAAAAAGAAGCCACAGCACTAACTCAAGCCAACACTCAAATACATGTAAATAGCTCTTCAAGCAAAACACACACAGCATCTCTGTTGCCGCTTGGCCCACTGGCCCGTCTCCATGTTTCTTCGGTCCTTTTAAACTGCATGCTCGTAGTGAGCAGATAAAGCACAGGTGTGCTCAACCACTGTCTGCATGGTGAAAGAGGGAGGGTGGTACCAGGAGAGGAACACAGGAGAACACAGAACAAGGCCATGCAACACAACCCTGCAGTAGTAACAGTGCATATGTGTATCTCAGTGGCTATCACTGCTGCTTTGCACTGCGCTCATAAGCCAGTTACCACTGCAGGATGGTAATGTCGCAAAGAAGTTATAGAGTAAGCACTACTAGGTCCTCTGCACGCTCTAAATTTTGCAAAGGGCCCCATTAGTGACTATAACTATTCCTTAACCTTAGTGCTGAGTGATAGAGGAAAAAAATGTTAAAATGAATGGTTGTGTAGGCTATATCTTGGAAAGTATAGATGTACAGACTTTTATTGTGAGGTTTGGAAGACTTGTTAAAATTAATTACTGGCCTAGTATTGAGAAAAGTTATTCTACAGTTCTACAAAAGTGAGTAAGTTGAGTGCATCACATCTCGTCAATGCTCCTCACCAACAGGTGTAAAAGGAACAAAAATGATCTCTTAAGAATTCATCTCCTATACTGAGCTAAATTAGGATACAAAACAGACATTCAAGAACACCGATGTTGAGTTTCTTAAGTTTCATTACTACTGTCAAATCGTTTTACATAGACTAAAGGAGAGATTGTATTTCATGCTTTTCTTTTGTTTTCACGCTAGTTTCCAGGAATTTGATCAATTTACATATCCCTCAATTACACATTATTATTTTCTTTTTTTTGTCAGATATTTTTTGCAGTGTAGCATACTGTATGCAACAGTTTGTAAGTGTTTGTAAAGGAAGCAAAGGGAACATCAAACGTTTACAGTGCTTACTGCATCATGTGATGTCAATATCTCTGTGTGTAGCAAAGTGCCTGTGTACAAAGTGTTCGTCAAAGCCAGCAAACGTGTGAATGTGACCGTGTAGGTGTCTGCACTGAGCTGATAGTGCGCTCAGCTTGAGCCTGTGACAAAACTGCACCAGCTTTTAAACTTTGATTCAGAGGAACCGAGTCCTACTATTATCTAAAACCCAGAAGCACGCCTCGCCACTCGCACACCCTCATCACATCCTGCCAATCGACAAGTTGAACTTTTCAAAAAGGTTCCCCGCGCAGACGCACTTTTCCCTGTTTTCCCCTCTCCCTCTTTCTTCTCTGACTCTCTGCTGTCTAGTCCAGAGGAATTAGAGAGAAAACAGATCTTTAAAGAACTTTCTGTTCTTTCAGTGATTTGAAAACTGCAACAAAAGACCAGCAGGTGTGGCTCAACCTGCCTGGCATTATCTGTTAGTGTCACAGAGAGCATCGGCAGCACTGCGAGGCTGTCAGATGAAAACCTTGCATACTAAGAAAGCCAACAGGTTTGAAATGCAAGGAAAAAAGAGGCTTCATCTCATATGAACACCCATACAGTTTGAAATTTCACTGAATTTAGAAAGGGTTTCGTGGTCCATGGATCATGAAACCTGCTCAACCTATAAAAGACCTCGTAAACCTTTTAAATAAGATTGCTTAGTTTGCACATGAAATGATGCAGCACCTCATGCTTGGGTGGGAACTCTGGATTTTGCACTGGTATGCAGCATTTTACTTCCCACTTTCAGAAGTACTGACTTCCTTCTCATTGCCTTATAGTCTAATATATTTGTATGTGCATATATTTTTTACTTTTTGTGTTCAATTTTTAAAAGACAACATTAAGATAAGGGTTATGGTATTTCTCCACTGTAGCAGTGACTGCCCGTACCCAGGAATCCATGGGTGGTCTCCACATTACAGAGTCTGTTTTTTCCTTCTCCCTGGCTGCCCATGGAGGGCCTCATTAACCGGAGTGAGTGAGAAATTCAGTGTATTTTGGTTCATGTATAAAAACAGGACGATTGTCGGCAAGGTGGGATCGCGGCACAAGTCACCATCAAATCTGCCTCCTGTTGTGTCTATGCATCTGACTGAGACAAAACTCACCACCATCACAGAAATCAAAGAGAAACAATTATTTCTGAGGAAAAAGAAAAACATGACAAAGCTGACAGGCCAGCATCAGTGTCAGCGGTCAGATAATTGGGTTCTCAGCATGAAAATAATATGGCTTGAGTCAGGTAGCACTGTGTGTCCCTGCCATCGTGCTTGGTGTTTTTCCAGAACTGGGCTGTGCAGTACAGTTCTTCTGAGGTGTGAGCTTTGAATCTCATGTTATTTTGAGTTTTTGTTGTAGGTTAACAAGGTTAGAGGTTAGAAAATTGACTCTTGTATTGATCCCTAATCACTAAAAATGTAAATGGCAAAATTAGGTAAATGATTCTACATTAATTCCTAAACTGTCATATAGCCTAAGTTGCAATCTCTATAAATAGATATCCGCATGTATGCAGAATCTGTAAGCAACAGGATAAGATTTTTTATCCGATCATGCTCTAGATAACTTGCCAATGTTATAATGAGATGGACAAAGTATTGTATGACCATCCATGGTTTTACCCTTCAGACGGAGACATGTTGATTTCTGCTGCAAGCAGTATCTCCAGTTGTACTGCTTGGAGCATGCAAGTATGAACATCTTAGTTCTTGTGATTTTGGTTGTGGAAATATACAATAATATACAAAGATGTATACTTCTTTTAAAACTTTGAACTTTTTCTATGTCTGTCAAAGATTTAGCCACAATTGCTTCTTTAGCCTGCATATAACTCAAAACACAAAATACCCCACACACATTTGATACACATTTTGATTGAAATTTTGTTTGTATTTTTAACGCAGTGAATGATACTGTTTTGAATGCTAATTTTTCAAGCCGTTTAATTTTTGTTTACTGTAATGTAATGTGAGATGTTGCCTGTTAATTTGAAACCAAATCAACAAAATCACCAAGACTTTAATTTTGGATTTAGTCTGTTCTATAGAAATAACAAACCTCAGCATGGGGCTCACTTGGCAATCAAAATAACAAAGCTGTGTAATAAATTGTTCTAATTTTGAGCTGTCAATCATGTTTGGAAAACTGGGTTTAAAGTACCTCCAGCTCTTTAGAATCAGCTTCTTTGGCACACACACACACACACACACACACACACACTGCAGCTGTGAGTGAGCTGGTGAAAAAGCAACAGTGGTACATGTTACTTTGTGTTACAGTACGAAGCTCTTATGGGAGGTCTTTACTGTAATATGAATAGCTGTGACCTTTTGTGGAAGCCCGAGCACTATATCATTGTCTATGCTCTATGTTTCTATATAAGCTAAGATAAAGTGGACAGCTCTGCCTCGGGCTCTGCCTCAGCAGCTCTTGAGACCTCTCTCATTAATTGCCAGGGCAGCGGACAGTCACCTCAAATCAACTGATTAAACTAACTGAAAGCATGAGACTCTATAACAAAGACAAGTGTGTGTCTTGTTGGTGTCTATCAAGGGTTTAGCTCTTCCACATCACAAAAAAAAGAAACATTCTCACTATTTTCTTGTTGGCCATACAAAAAGTCTCTGGCGCACTTGCTCTTTGGGGCTAATGATGCAGAGGATCTGGGCAATTTTACACACCAAAGTTGAACTTTTTGGGCTTCACTGAGCACATGAGGCCACATCGTCATGCATGTTTGGTTTTACTGTCCTGCGATTCCTTTGGACTGTTTGTTTGTTTTTCCTGTGCCAGAAGATGCAATCAGTTTAAATAAACATCAGTATCAACAAAATATGCTTTCGGATTTTTACAGTGAAAAGAAGAGAGTTAATGGACAAAAATGTTCTTTCATAACTCTTCATTAAACCTTCAGTCCGCCATTAGAAGTAACTAAGTAACAGTCCAACAAAGAAATGTCTTTATGTTAACTACGTATACCCTGTCGAAGCTTCCCCACTACACATTCACTAAAGTGGATAAGCTACAAGCAATCCAAGCCTCGTACATCAGTCATGTTTTTTCATGAATAAAACTGTTGAATGCAACGTGTTGGTAGCGTGGTCCCTCGTAGTGAAATGATTGTTGTTAGTGCTGACCTTGTGTCACGATTGGGTGAAGGCATATAATAGGTGGGCTCTACATCTCCTGGAAATCCCTGCAGCTGAAACGGCTGTATTCATGAGCAGCCTTTAGTATTATTGAGTCAATGTATGGAACAATCTGGGCCTTTAATGCAAATTCTTCACTTGAGTGACAGTCTGTGCAGAACGTTATTATTTTAAAATATTTTTTATTGCTTGTTTTTAATATGTGTACCCCAGGAAAACAGCGTTGAGTGGATTATACTGATAGAATTAAGTTAATTGAATTCAGCTGCAGCATCTCTTTCTATGAATGTATCCATTGGATAATCCACACAACATGCTGTGTTTTCTTATAGAGAGACACATCAGCGCTTAGTCCTTAAAATGTTATCTCAACACTGTGAGCGCTGCAAATGAAGTTCCATTCATGTCCACTGAGTATGAAAGCAGGAATCCGAGAGGATATCTAAAAACCTGCATTATTTAAACCAAAAAAGGAAATCTCTATAAGTAACTGTACTGTGTGTGTGTGTGTCAGCTGATCATATAGATTATTAAACATGTGACCATGATATTTATTATATGTGATTTCCAAGTTATTCAAGAGAAATTTTAATGCTGATTTGACAGTCAAGTGTGCATTAGTGAGTCTTTATGCTGCCGTCCTTCAGGTTTAGACATTATTGACACAGTTATTATGAAAAAAACAGCAGTTATTCTGAGTCATTTTCGTATCTCTATCCCAGGATGACAAAGGGAACGAGGCTCATTAGTCACATGGTTCATATTGGATTTTAAATGGCATAGAGTTAAATGGCCAGTACTGAGCAGCAGCCTAAGCAGAGATCACTTTCAGAAAGATTTCTTATAAAGTGCAATGTTCACTTGATGACTTCATTGTTCAGCGAGGCCAGTCGCCTTGAAAACCATGGCAGCACAAAGCAATGCAATTTCAGCTTCGATTACAGCTGAATTTTAAGAAGTCAGTGGAAGAAACGGCCTTCATTACAAGTAGTTAGCCTTGATGAGCGTCTTCAATTGCCTCTTAAAAACAGGCGTAATGCTGCCATTGAAACACATGCTGCTCTGCCGTAGCACAAGAGCACTTTGAGGAGAAAGGGAATATCTGGGCTCAGAAATGAGCCTGTTTGCAGTGTACTCCACCTGAAATTAGGCCAGAAACTTGTGCATTTTTCTCAGCTGGGAGCGGTTGAAGAGATGTGCTTCGGGACCATTTTAAGCAACTGCGCTGTGTGCGCTATTTGCCGTATTTTAGCAGCCATTTGAACTGCCTTTTGCATCACAGATGGAAAAACAGGAGTGTTCTCCCCGCTGCTGTCAAGGCCACTTTAAAGCTGGCGACGTTTGCAGATCATGTAAAAAACAAACATTTGATGATCTGTCCTCATAGGGACTCCTTTCAATTATTTTGGCAGCATTTGAAGAAGGAAGCTGCCATGCTGTCTAGTCTCTGCCTGTGCTTAGAGATTGTTCTCATACTGCGTTGTTACACAGCCACCATGGCACATTTGAATTTCAAAGTTTGCTCTTCCCAGGGAAAGTTTCCAGAGTGACTTTCACAAAAAAGCTGTGGAAAGGTATCTCTTTTTTTTTTTTTTTATTATTATTCACTCTTTGAATCTCAAGAGACATTGTTTGTCAGTGCCAATTTAGAGTGAGTCCCCTCACATATGGTGCTTTAAAGCAGCAGAGAACTATTCAAACTGATCTACCATCCAACAGAAAACGATTTTGCAATAACACTTCCATACTGTACAGATGCAGCACACTACCATACATTGCCGAATATATCAATTAATCAGTCATAAGAACATATTGGCATTGTACATGTCTGCAAACCACGAAAACATCACATTTGTATGTTTTATACATTTATCAGCATTTCCAAAGTGATGTAATTACATGAATATGAGCAGACTTTGTCATCAGGAGGTGGGGTGGGGGAACGAGGGCGGGGGATGGTTGATGGCATGATACCCAAGACCAACTGCTGTCAAGCTGCAGACTTCTATTTGAGAACAACAAACAACACTTGTTGATTTTCAATTAGCCATTGCTGCATTTTCAGCAGCAACTGTAGCACCAAATCCAGGTGTTTTAAGCCACACGTTAACCACAGCATGGTGAAACCTCAAGAAACTTAAAAGTCAACATATTTGAACATTGAAAGCATTGTCAAAGTGGCGGTATTTTATGAGTTCATAATAAAAATGGGCTGTAAATGCTGTGGTTTGCCAAAACATACATATTCTGGTGATTGGGTTGAATTAATACACACCATTTCACTGTTAGCAATACATTATGTGTGTAATAATGCTTTCATTTTAGTTCAAAGACAGTTTTCACCATGTAATTTAAGTTTAAATGAAATGAAATTATATATCAGTCTTTCTCATGCATATTGGTAATCATGTTGGTAATAACATTTAAGTTGATTTGACATTTTTGAGTTGTATGAGTCATTTTTATATGGATGTGAGAGTGATGCTCTTTAAATGTTTTTCTTTTGAGATTATTTTTATTAAATAATGAGCTATTAAAAAATGTTAGTGTTAGTTTAAATTGTCCAAAGCTAAACTGAAATTAATTGAACAGCGACTGCAAAAAGGGGTTTTTGATTCACATTTTGTTAAATCTGAGGATGGCACTGAATCTGCTATTGAGGCCCAACCCAGACCTGGCAACATCAAAAGCCTTGTGTTGAATGTCAGCGGCTAAGCAAAGGGCTTATATGCACCACTGACTAGGAGCAACATTTGGCGTAATTGGGAAAATAGCCCTGCATCCTCACACCATGAAGCCCCATTGATTTTCTATTTATTCATCCCTCTGTTCCTGAAATTCAGCATCTGCAGAGGAGAAGCAGCTTTGAGAATCCCTCAGCTCCTGTGGGAGCAGCTGTGTTCTGAGGAGGCGATGTTTCCAATGTGAGGCTGGTGTGGATGCGTGTTTATTAGTGCGTACTTGTATATATGTACCCTGGCTTCATCTGTCTTGCTCTTCATGTTAAGGGCAATGACTCACGCTACGGCAGGGGACAAAAGACAAACATGGCCTAAGTTGGAGACCACCTGCTATGGAAAGCAGGGCGAAGGGGAAGTGGCTCCCTCTGACATCCATCTCGGCTCTGATTCATTATTGTCTTTATATGAGCAAAAGGTTGCCGTCTGTGGATTCTGTGGAAAGAGTATGTGATGCATTTGTCCGTCTACTATTCCCCCAAGGCTCAGCAACCCTTCCCTTCCTCGCTGCCAACTCTAAGCACTGTTATTTAGAGTGATGCATCTCCCTCTGCCTTCCTGCTGGAGTAGACTCTCCATCACCAACACAAACACAAACTCATACACACCAACAGGAGGGTTGCACAAAAACACACACACACACACACACACACACACACACACACACACACACACACACACACACACACACACACACACACACACACACACGGATGCTAACACAAACGGACACACTAACACACACACTTCTGCCACTAGTGTTTAGCGCAGGAATTGGAGCGGATACGTCACAGTATCCAGGGGCAGCAGATCCTCTCCTGTGCAGCACAACTTTATTTTCGACAGGCTGCCACTTTGCCGAGGCAAAAAAGCAGAATTCTGCCACTCTGACTCTGACTCTCTCAGGCTGTGTTCACACTGAAGCAGAAAATGTTGCAATTCAGATTTTACGCAAATCTGATAAATAAATTGCATGGGAATAACTTGTTTTTTCAATTTTCACTCCAAATACACGGGTATGTAAAATTAAATCAGACTCTGATGTATTTTAGTATGGTAGCAATATAATAGTACACTCATATTGTTCTGTGGTGCATGGTTAACTTCTAATGCTAGTGACTATTGCCAGTGCAGGAAGTAATCTCTTTGATGTTGCAGAATGGGAAGTATGGTTAATCTTGGCTCTTTTTTAAAACCATTACAACAATATTTCCCCAATTGCTTAACCAAACCATAGATATAAATTATTTTCCATGTGCAGAGATAAATATTTTTAAAAGGTTGACTTTGAACATTCCAAAATATTGTGAACATAATCCAGGTTTTCACAGAATCCTCCACTATCAATTTAATGTGACAGCAACATTTGTAATAATGAAACTAGGATTTGGCTGTAATAAAACTCAAAAAAGTTGCTCCTGATGCACCTATGGGCTGACACTGTCTTCCCTGAGGACGACCGATCTACAGTGGAAATATGCTGCAGTCATGATATTAATCTTTAAGTTTTTGTCCATAAAAATGTCAGTGTCTTTAAGTTTTGGTGAAATACATGTTTTTTTAAGTGGACACTGATGAAACTCTATCTATGTAATAACTATGTATATTTACTTTTCTTAACATATTGTAACAACACACAAAATAGAGCACAATATCAAACAATCTGAAAGAGCATCAGATAAAGGAGAGGAAAATGATGATAAGGACCAAGGGGAACCTCCATGGCTGAAAAACTAATCCAACACTTAAGTGTCAAAAACTGCAAGTTCCTTTGATGTCCACATGAGGCTGGCTTCATGAGAGAGTCAATCCCCATAGAGCCCCATGTTAAAAAAACAATTTAACAGCAGAAATAAACAAGTTTACAGTTTTGGCCCTTGAGTTAATTTCCTGTTTTATGACAACTGCTCTGGGGTGAATTTTAATATAACTCACCCATTTACATTATATTAAGCCTATATAAGAAGCACATAATTAAGAGGGTGGCCACGTTGAGCAACAGGTGGGCTCTGTCTGTTGAGAAGTGCTAAAAACAATGGTTAGGTAACATAATTCACCGGCCTAGCTGTTGCTATTTTAGTGTATTTTCAGTTCATGAAAGTTAACTGTAACATTTGGGTTGTCCAAAAGATTCTTTTTCAGCCTTTGGTTGTACTAAATGACTTTCTAAGAAGTTGGATACTCAGTTTTTTTTTGTACATTTACATTAATAATTTTCCTTTTTTTTGTACAAGTACATTTTGTTTAAATTGTTTGAAGTCTGTTTTTGCTAGTGAAAACTAACATCAGCAATATCAGAGTTTACTATAGCTGTCATGCTATGTGCTAACCAAGCTTGCAGCTAGTGTTAGGGTTAGTTCCACCCTGTCATCCAAATATGGTTACTTTTGACACCAAACATTCAAGATGGTGATGGCTAGAAAGCTAAATTTGTCCACAAACCAGGGGGTGATGTCACAGTGGCTCCATACATAATTTAATATAGTCTATCACCCTGTTTAGACCTGGCATCAACATATGTCTCAGGGGATCTGATCACAGCTGGATAGTGCTTAATACAGGTATAAATGGCCACCAAGACGCATCTCTGATGCAATTACTGAAGGCACTTGCTGAGGTGGTCTTGGACTTGCAGATGCTAACTTGATACTTGATACAGCGCACCAACACTCTGTAACAGATCAGATCACCAAAATGCATGCTAATACCAGGTCTAAACAAGCTCTTTGGGTTAACCTGACACTTTAGTTTGGAGATTCCCAACTTTGGGACCCTTCAGAAAGCTGTGGTCACCCCAAATCAGCATGAAAGTTGGAGGAATAACATGGACACCAGGTTGTAAGAAACTAAGACTGATTTTCACCTGAAATTGTTTGTTATTATTTGGTGTTTTGGTCGAGGTGAGCTTATGAGCTCTGTAACAAGAAGCAGTGACAGAGTGGAAATACTTCAGTTCAACTAAATCTCAAGAGTACACAGAGAAACCAAAGTGTGCTTGAAAACAGCAGTAAGAAGTGTGGGTCCAAAAACAAATATGACATCTTTGATTAGTGTCTCTCTCAGCCTTTTCAACATTGCTGTCAGCTCATATTGGTCTCGGCTATGGTTTGCATCCTAAAAAAGAAATGGACAGTCACAGAAAGAATTCAAATACGAGTGGGAATTTGGAGCTGAGCATGAAGTCCTGCAGACTGAATGTCTGTGTATTTGTTCCACTCTCACACTTTTCCGTTACCCATCCTTCCAACATGTCCTGAGGATCCTCACATCTCCTCAGCAGGCTCTCCTAACCATATGGACTCATCTGCATTTCAGGGTCTCTGGCAGCCAGTGAGACACTCTGAGGATCCTCCTTTAATGTTTCAGCGTTCAGCAGTCCGGCTCCGTAATTTCTCAGCTGGCGTGGCCAGGGGAGCTAAAGCGCTAAATTGCTGTCTGGAGATACTCGGCTCAGCTCTTAAAAAAAGCAACCCACTAAAATGTTCTTGTGCAGGACTGCACAACCCAGTGCATATTTAATCCCTGGTTAATCAGTGGGGGTGATAGCGCGTGTAAGCAGATTAGTCCGACCCTTATTCATTCATAACAGGGCAGATCAATGTCCATCCATTTTGTTTGAGGAGACCATTGACGTGTGACTGGCTATATAGTCATTTAAATGCCAAGAAGATAAAAACAATTAAGTCCTGTGTACTTTAATTCTATTCTGCCATTATTGAAAGTCTCACTTACAGCTGCAGACTTGGTGCATGCCACCTGATTCATTTTAAGACATCCTTTCTGTCTCAAGGGCACATTGTTTCTCCAAAATCTTTTCAGACATGATAATAAAGAAGTAGTCTGACCTCTTTTTTCACCTTTGACAAAACCTTGTTGGTCCTGAAATGGTTTCAAAAGAGCACCAGGTAAACACCATCCAAAAATCCATCATAGGAGCTGAAACCGAAGGGTTTTCACACAATGCCAATGATATGAATGGTGACAGCAAGGCTGTTGTCTCATCTATGTCCTAGACTGTCCTCTTTTGTCTCGCTGTCCGTGTGTCATGTTCAGCAGTGTGTCTTTGATGTCACTTTGACTCCACATTGAAAAATAACAAGACTGGGACTGTTCAAAAGAACACTTCAACAGAGGAACTTTGCCCTCTGTCCACACAGTCTCTGTTACATCATACACATTTTGGTATCTTGTCTTTGTTCATTTTCTGTCATTGTGATAACTGGTTTCTCACAGTTTTTATATATAGACAGAAAACCATGACCTGAGGCATGAAACTGTCAATAAAATTAGTCTGTGTGTAATTATTCAAGCTCTGGCAATATTAAAACAAAAAAACTTTAGTCTTCTTGGTGTTGTTTTACGCAGTATCATTACGCATAACACTTGAAAAACTTGTTACATCTTTTACTCCAGCGTCCAGAAGTCAAGGATGTACAAAAGCTTTAAATCCTGTTTATTCCCAAAGTTGATCCATTCGATATGATATAATTTCAAAAGTCTAGAAGTGCTTTACATTATGATCATTTTATCCCTAATTAAGTAATTAAGTAAATGGAATGACAAACTGGAGGTTTAACCGTTTGGCCAGCAGAAGTTACCCACTCAGCCACATTTGACAGTCGGTTGGCCACAGTAAATCTCCAGTGTGCTTGTTCGATGGGCTGCACAGTACAGCAGAGGTGGCGCTCATACCCGGATCTTTCGGATAATTTTATACAAGGCAGTTTGTCTTCATGCCCCATGCTCTTACAGGAATTAACAGTTTTCTGCATTCAACACATCCAGTTCTTCAAATACATCCATGGACTTTAGCCTAATGTTTTCACTTGTGATTGCATTCATGCTTTAAAAAAATCACAAAATTATCTTTTTTGTCTAAGTTTCATATACTTTTTTGTTTACCATCAAGGTTATTTTCTGTAGTAATTCAAAACCCCATGGAAAAATCCCATGGGAGTTTTGGTGAGAAAACCAGGGTTTCACCAACTTCTGCATCAGCCTACAGTAAAACGTCAGCCTACAAAACCTGTCACGTTCATTGTTTGAATATTTGAGTAACAGTTTTGCAGGTATAAATGAAATGAGTCATTTCGTTTGTGTTGTCTTTGGATGATTAGGTGCCCTGAGACAATCAGTCAGTCCATCACTGAAGATAATTAGATTTAAAGCAACAGAGCTAAACAAAACATTTAAACAAATTAAGCAATAAGCATTTCATACATGTTACAAATGTATACATTTTCAGGGCATTTTACGCCGTTATATGACAGTAGAGAGATGGCAGGAAATGAGGGGGAAAAGAGCTGTGTATTTCCTTGTCCCCATTTTATTGAAAAGGTGTTTTTTGTCCACAGTTGCTACAATTTCTGATTGCAGTACAGTTAAGCACAATGCTATGATATGTGAAAATAAGGGTTGTTGTTTTAAAATGTGTTTCCAATGAAGAACCCCTGTCAAAGAAAAGAAGGGGCAAGTGAATATGTGTATGTCACTGACATTACCGGATAATTCACTGTCAGTTTTTTTTTAATGGAGCTCATAAAACACACATAATGGTTGGCATCTGGTTAAAGAGCCATTTGTCTGGTCTCTCAGAGACTTGGATACTCTTATTTGTTTCTCCCAAAGCCTCCAGGGTCCTCAGACCACACGGAGCAGACGATGAATGTGCAGAATGCTGCCAAGTTCCTTTATTCCACTCTCATGCCTCTTTTGTTTCACTGTTACCAAAAATAGAGCCGCTACATTTCTATATTTGGATGTTTTCATCCTGTAAAACAGACCAACATGTTTCACAAATAAAAAGAGCAACCTTGAGTGGTGTGACGCCACTCCGCAGAGATTATAACCGGCGGATGAAGCGCAATATGCAGGAATATGATTAAAACCAATGCAAGTAGCCGGGGTCAGAAGTCGTTTCACTTGGCAACTGAATATTCATCAATTTCACCCTTAAACCGTGCAATGATTAATTGAACCTCCAGTGTGATTAAAATATGAATGAGCTCCTTTCAAAGCCTTAACTCTCAGGGACGGCACATCCAAACTGAGCGCTTCATGTTTAATGCATGAATCACTTATTGGTTTATCTTGGTAAGACCACTTTCTGCTGCCAGGTATTATTTCCTCACTGCACGCCTTTGTGAACGCTCAGCTTTAAGAGCTCCAAGAATTTTTTTGAGACAAACATCCAAGCTTTTAAAGGAGGTTGCTGTTTCTGTTTGGTCATACCATTACTTAAGCCCCTTTTACGCCACCTGTTCCATGCAGGAATATCCCAGCTCCGAACATATTATATAACAGCTCCGAAAAGGGTGTCTATGTAAAAAAGGGACAGCTGGCAGGATGAGGCTATGGGCGGGACATGTGTGACGTTTTGATGGCGTGTTGTGTATGCCACACATTGGGGGATTTAAAAAGCAGTTGATAGCAGTTAGTAGGTAACTCAGAGCAGAAGAAAGGGCTGTGAATGTCCGCAATTTGGAAAAACAATGAGATCTTGGAGATCTTTACTTTCCGTGCAGAAGACCGGTTCTGTCTGGCCGTGTTCTCAACTGACGTCTTCCTGCTGGTTTAATGTGGACATGAAAGTTGCGATGTTATGCCAAAAACACTGTGAAAGTGGCAGTATTTTAAGAACAGGCTGTTTATT
The DNA here is from genome assembly GCF_026936395.1 of Plectropomus leopardus. Classification (NCBI taxonomy): domain Eukaryota; kingdom Metazoa; phylum Chordata; class Actinopteri; order Perciformes; family Serranidae; genus Plectropomus; species Plectropomus leopardus. The sequence goes on from NC_142182.1 coordinate 21,643,853, forward strand.
TCGACCGCCCGCCAGGATTAATCTTGGAACACAACTAAAGCCGAGTGGGTGACTGCCCATGCAGCTGGAGCAGCAACTTACACTCATGTCTTTCCCCAAAACAGGGAAATTTGGGCTTCAAAAAAATACACAGATATATAACGAAAGAAAGAAAGCAAGGGGAAAGAAAAGAAAGTAAACTCACTTTGAAAAGTAAAAAAGGTGTGTCACAGAGACAAAAATCAAGAGAGGAAGAGTGGGGCAAAGCCCAGAAATTGGTGCTGCGCCCCTGGAGATGTGCCGCCATAAAACAGGGATGGTAAATTATTAATGCCAAGTTATGCCATTGTTATGGTTTATAAAGCTCTGCTGATGCATATATTATATGTCACACTAGAAGCCAACGGTGTGCTTCCGCGATGCTGGCATGCTGTCTAAAATCAGCATGCCAGTGGCATGATGCCACTGTTGTTTGGATCTATGTAAAAATACAAGGAGACATAAAGATGGGACTTCGTAGTGGCCCTGTAGTGTGATCTATGTGTGTAAAAGGCTTCCATTTCTGCCCTGGTCTTTTCAAAAGAAAAAAAACAAGAGAATTAGTGATGCTAATGAGAGCAACAGCATGCCATTTTCGCAAGAGCACAGACTCTCCTTCATTGCCCTGGGCGTTGTGTCTCAGCCCAGTTGTGCAGCCAACCAACCTGTGGTTCTGACCCACTTTCTGGCCTCATCCGTCACACTGAGACTCCTGGAGACTCTGATTCATTTCCTATGAATTCCATTTATTCCTCCCAGGCCGTTATGTCATCATTACAGACTTACCTGCTCCATCGTGCTGGAAGCAGGCAGCCCGCATTTGAATATTTCATTATAGCAGGATAATACTTTAAATATGCCACAGGATATGATTTATACAGGTCAGAGAAGACGTTCACACACTTCTGTACCTGAGTATAATTGCTGCAGGTTGTGATCAATGCCTTGACATGTGAATGTATCTTTATATGATGAATTATCAACAGCTAGGAAAGGGTAAATTCGACAAAACAGCCTGTTCTTTTTGCAGACAGCTGGAGTAGAATATGTGTGGATGTTTTAAACTCTCAAACCTGCAGCTTTAATTTGGATTTAGTTAGTAAAAATGGGCCTTGTGTTAGTTTTTCCTCCTTTTCCAAATTGATTAGTGGATCAGGGGGCTAATTCGGCCCTTAAGGAGCCACACTTAGACACAGACTCCCCGAGAGCCCCAGACTAAGTCATCCATAAACCACACATCACCCAGCGGTTAGCCAGCCTTTCCCCTCGCTCTGTTCACGTCAGCTGCAGCCCGCTGTGGAAAGAAATGGACCTTGAGGTAATTGAATGCTCTTAAATTCCTCAGAAGCTGGACAGAAAAAGAGGGAAAGATGAAGTAAAAGATGATAATAAGCAAAATCCAATTAAATACTTTGTTGTTTCAAAAAAAAGATATGTTTGTTGAATTGACTTTTTCTTTAAAAGTAAAATTATTGATTTTACCTCAAAAAAAGCAAATCTGGATGTCGAGTGCGCTGTCGAGTGTGGCTAACTTCCGCTGTTGCTACATTTACTTTAGTAAAAGATCTGAGTACTTCTTCCACAGCTGTATGTTTGTATATTGGAATTTTAAATGGGTTTTCTTTCACTCATACACAATTTTCAGACACAGCTCATGCAGTGTAGTGCGTGCACTGACTGTTCACCTCTCCATCATCTCTCTCTCTCTCTCTCTCTCTCTCTCTCTCTCTCTAGTAAATTTAATATATTCTGTACTAGGTTAGTTTGTTTTGTTTTGGATCGTAACATTATGCAACGTGACTTCTGACAGAAAAGTTAGTTAATTCTATGTGTTTGGGTCATAATTTAAACAGAAGAGTTAATACACTCCTGTGAGAATTGACCAGAATCCCTTTGAAAAACATGTAGTTTTGTGAGTTGTTGAGTTAGGGGAAACTTTAAAAATGTTCCCAAGTGCTGTCAAAAAATTCAAAATTTTGTATCTCCTGTTGTATATTCAATATACCTGCGGTACAATTCCACTTCTGGCCACTCTGTAAAATTTGCTTCACAGCCTGGGGGCTTGGGTTAAAAAGGTTGCTGTAAATTGACTGTTGTTATACTGCACATATATATATACTATATATAGAAATATCTCTGAAATATCTTCCATTATTGTGAATAAACCCTTAAGTCAACTGTTCAACTGCTACCACAGCCTCCAGGTTGACTTAAAATGATGATAGGGAGATGGATACATTGTTGGCTACTGATTAGTTGGGGCAAAACAAAAGAAAATACCCCCTCCTGTATCCCCCAACACGAACACCATCCTGCTGTACAGCAAGTTGGAAGTAATGCACACCCATCCTTCGATCATTTTTCACAAATAAAACAAGAGAATACTTCCGTCCCCAACTAAAAGATTATACAGAACGGACACCAAATTTTAAAGCCAAAAAGTTCAAACAAATGCTTCAAAATTTAATTACTGATGCTTTAATTTAGTCAAATAAACAAATGGCTGTAATATTTTTTTGTATGAGAAATACTATTATTTACTATCATTTCCAATTGCAAACATTTAAACTGAGATGTGTATTTAGCATCAGACTTAGCACGTACATCGTGTCATTTTTTAATACACAACTCAAAAGATGCACTCCCCCATCAGCTTGCTCAGAAGTGTAATTTTTTAACATTAAGGCCAATAATGTCCATTTAAATCTTCTAAAGAAGAGAATTTGACCAGCTGTATAATAATGTCTGAGTCGATATTCTCTCTTGCTCATTAACTTGACTCACTTGGAGTCGAAATGTGTTGACCGTTAAGCAACTGGTGATAGAAGGAGCTGGGACCCTGAGGGAAACTTGGGGCATCAGCTCAGCGAGCAGGAGAAGGTTCATTGGTCTCGCTCAAGGACACTTCAACATGACAAATGGCTGCTGATAGATGGATTATTGGTTTTTGTGCGGGCCAAACCTGAAACATTTGGGTTACCGAGGCTCGGTCTGGCTGAGGTTCCAGGCTTGAAAATTAACTGCTTTTTCCAATCAAAAGTATCAGATGATTAAAAGGAATGATTCCCTATTGATTTCCTGTTGGAAGCACTCAAAGACATGTTTTGTTTATTGCTGTTCTGCAAATCAGCGGAGCACAGCGGGAAGAGAGAGCAATTACAAATGCAAATTCCCAATAAGTGCCTGGAAGGTATGTTGAAAGGTCCTCCGAAGGATATAATTACAGCCTGGCTTGATTACATTTAAAGGGAGATGAGGAGGAAATCTATCTAAATTATTCAAGCAAACAAAAAACACCCTGCAAGCATGCGAGGAGCAAAAATTAGTATCAATCTGATGAGATTCTCGCTCCATCTTCACTCAAGAGATTGACATCACAGGGGGCCAAAAAAGAAAAAAAATGTTTTGTTTGCCTGCCTAAAGCATTATGAGTGATTTCTCTAAAAACATTTGCAGTTCTTCATCAAAATCCTATTTCCACTATGTGACAATAATATCCCTTTTTTCCACTTAATGAAGCGGAGAATGGAGATTGTGTGAGGGCAGCGAAGCACATTATACATTTTTGATTAGCAGCCTCTCTGACATTAGCTGAGATTAATGTGGAGTGGAGTCATTGATTAAACTGCATTCTAACTGGTCAGATGTCACCGTGAACCTGCTGCGCCGCTCTTTCAACAACTGGATCAAGTGAGATGGTGAGACGGGATGAGAAGTGATGCATTTACCATCGCAAGGAAAATCCACTTTCGCGTAACCTGAACCACTCACAGCACCTGACAGAAACGTTAGCTGTTTCAAGGGGTGGAATTTAAATTTTCAGTGTGTAGGAGACAGTTAGTAGAGGTACAAATCTTCAAAAGGACTTTAACAACCATGTTCTTTTACCATAATTTTAATATCTCCTTCATGAAATGGATGGTCATGACAAAAATATTTTATACAAAAAAGTTATTAAATTGAATTATATATGAACTTGTCCCATAGATGAAAAAGTGCAGAATAAAAGCACTCTTAAAATGGTCGGGGTACCTAATCTCATGCAATTTATTACCTATTGCTTTGATTCTGTTCCAGTTTGCACCATTTGCCCTGATATCTGCCCCACACCTCAAAGAAATGTGAATATCAAATCATGTATTTATTATGAAACTAAAGTCTAGAGGTGTACAAGTTTGGCAGAAATATTACCCAGACTTTTTTTCAGTTAACTTGTGCTTAAGCTGTTGCACTAAAACAGTAAAGCTGTGTCTTAAGTGAGGAGTAAAATGGATTTAAAAAAAAAAAAAATAAAAAAAAAAGATATTTGACAAAGTATGCACAACTATTTTGATCTTTTATTCCTTTGGAAATAAAACAAATATTTAAAAGACATGCTCCATGCTCCACCATAGTAAATACTGTTACCGCTTTTAGAGATTTTAAACAGACTTTTGAAATTGTAAGTTATTCTCATTTCCGTACTCTCTGCTCATTCTCTGTGTAATTTTCTACAACTTATAGGACACACACAAACACCATTCCAAATTCCACATCTTATTTTATTGAAAAAAAAAAAAAACAACTCAAACAGAAGTAATCACTCTCAAATCCCACTTGACCCACTAAAAATGTGTGTGGGTAAAATTTTCCCTTTATTTTCTTATTTTCTGTGCATGGGACTTTTAAGGGCATGTACCCCCACAACACTCAAGTGAGGTCAGGATTTATAAAAATGTAGTGACCAGGTGCCAGACCATATGCAGCAGGCATCCAAGAGACACAACGCAGAGACGAAATGCAAACATAATGAGGTGAACCACTGAACAAGAATGAATCTGTGATTGGTATTCACTTGCACTTTTGCTTGTGAACAACAAATTATGCATTACACAGCTTTTATTGTAAAAAGTTGGGGTTCCAATTTACATGTCCCCTGTAAATTAAGCCATTTTATCATCTTAATAGTATAGCCCGCATTTCAAAATCAGTAAAAATGTAGTATGTGAAATTTAATCACATAAAAACTGCCTGCAGAAACCCTGCAGAGCACAGATGAAAAAAGGTGCCGAAATATGTCATCCTTAACCAAAACTGCTCTAACTTTTTGCAGAAATGTGTGTGAACATGCTTCTTACTGTTATTCATAACACTCAAACCCTGATGGGTACCTAAAGACAACACAACTGTATACAGAGAGGAGGGGAATGAGGACCTTCTAGAGGTCTACAGTAATCCAGCTCTGTCCCTCGGGTTTCTGTTGTGACCCCTTTGGAGGATCTTGATCCCCAGTTTGTGAATGACTGTAGCAGTTATGTGTAAAAATCTAAAGTATGTAAAATGCATATAAATGTAACAGTAAACAGTTGTTTTGTGTTTAGTCTGAAAGGCTCACAGCAGATTGTCAGCGTGTTAGAAAACAGTTTTAAAAAAAAGGTATTTTGACCTGCAGTTAGTCCTGAAATCTCTGCATGAAAGAAATGAGAGGTGACATAAAGTCATATATTCCCAAGTGTTTTACTCATTCATCTTTAAGAAAATGCCTAAAAACACGTGCTCGAAAACATCTTAATCAGGATTTCGAAAAAATCAGTGATAAGAGTTACAAAGTACCTGCTGAGTTGTGAACTGTAACATTTTAAACATTTTATATTTATCACACCAAAAGTGGAGCTCTGATCGCTTCTTTGAACCAGAGGAAAGATGACACGGCCCTTCTTTTATACCCATTTTCCTTTGACACTGTCACCAGTGTTGACAGAGGAATCAAAGCCGTGGTTTAAAGGACTTTGACTGCCCAGGGGAAATTCAATTACAGAGAAAAAACTAACCACCTTCCAGTTATATTGCAGAGCGGGAGATAGCTGCCTTTAATTTCTGCTCTTCACTTGTGCTCAACAAAAGGAGGCATCCAACACTGATGAGGAAGTGGGAAAAGATTAATCTCTGTGACTGTGTGACCCATTTGGAGTAGTGTGTCTGTCTACACGTAACTGGAGAAATCAGTGTGACCTTTGACGTAACAATATGAATGCAGATAATGATACTCAGCGGGGAGCCTGCAGTGTAAATTAGGGCTGTTTTTCACTTTGTTATGGAGCATAATCAAGACTCGGCTTTGACGCTCTGGATGGAAATTAGCTGGAAGGAAGCAGTGAACCGTGAAGGGCTGGGGCATTACGAGGACAGGTGCTTGCTCATACAGATAAACTAACTCACTGATAGACTTCCCATGTGCACGCAGACACGCTTTTTCTAGTTAAAATATGCACATATGCACTTGACCTCTTTTGTGCGGCAGATGTGTTCATCCAAAGTACCTTCCAGTCCTTCTCTGTGCAAATATGTTAAGTATGGTGCAAGATTAAAGCAATAACCAGGGCAGCGTTTGTGTCTCTCTACACACTGAACTATACAGGCGTACGGTCACCTCTAACCAGCTCTATTCAGTTATCAGCACAACACAACATGTCAAAGACATCTGCACACAGAATAAATCATAATCAGTTTCCATGAGGAACAGCAACCAGCAGTGACCTCCCAACTGGAGAATCACTCCTGCCAATTCAATACTGCAAAATCTGTTCAGCTTCTGTACGTTGTCTCTTTTCTTCAGCAAGAGGAAAGTGAAATGATGCTTGTTCAACAACAAAGATGGCAGAGCACCTAGAGAATGGAGGCTTTTAGAGAGCTGGATACAATGTGGCAGGGTCAGCCAAGGCCCTCAAGACCGCCCCTCAACCTTGCTTCCCATTTTTCCCAATGGACTCAGTGTTAAAAAAATCTCCTGCAGCCCAAAAAGCAATTTCTCTATAGACTAAAATAATAAAAGAGACATCTGTTAAACTGTTGAGGACACTTAAAAACTGCAAACAATGTAAATTATGACTCTATTATGAGCTTTTGCTCCATCGAGGTTTTGTATTTGTCAAAATTTCCTCAAGCAGAGAAATACGATTTAAAACTGTGATGTCATCACAATGTAAGGTCTATAGAGAACCCCAGGAACCAGTCCTAAAACCTGAAATTCAGCTCGCATTTCAGCACCTTCGGTTCCCTTAGCTAAAAGTCAATGGGTTTTTTGAATGTGTTTTTGGCTAGAAGCCTGAAATAAGGTCTGTGGTCAACACAAGCTGACGAGATCTTCACTTGTCTGAAGACGTAAAATATGTCAGTAAATACCCCATTCCTGGACTCTGAAGCTTTTATGTGTCTTAAAAAGGCAGTTGCCAACAAGTGGCTAAATGAGACTACAAAACGTTATCAAGCCAAACTGCACTGAACACAACTTTACAGCCTGGTAGTGGTGGAGCGCTTTAAACCTGAGCGCTGCCTTTGATACGTGGATCACAGGATCCTTTACCGTGTGGGAATTAAAGGTAGAGCCCATAAATGGTTCTCAGTTCGCCTCGGGGAACACTCCTCAGATGGGGCCGAATTTACTCCTGGGGTTCCTCAAGGCTCCATTTTGGGTCTTAATAGACACGACATTCCTTTTCATTGCTTTGCCAATGGTGTACAAATGTATTTGCCTATAAGAACAGTTAGTTAGATTCTGTTCACCCTTTGCTAAAATGTTTATACGTACAATGTCAAAACACAGATGATATTCTCAATCTAAATAAAAATAAGACAGAGATTGTCATGTTTGGACAACCCAACCTATTGGATGATATTGATATCCTTGGTTCTTTAGCATTGTACAGCAAACCTTTGGTAAAAAAAACAACTTTGGTGTGATTTTTGACAACTCCTTAAAATTTTACAGAAAAAAAAATCGATATTTGATCAATTTAAAAAAATTGATAATGTGATAATGGAGTTTGAGAGTTTCAGTGAGATACAAAAAAAAACAGGGACCAAGTTATAAATCAACCACCAAATAACTTTTTTTTGCTGTTCTCTCCCACCTCAGGTACTTGGCAGTGGACTGTTTGTCAGCTTCTCGTTTGCAGCCAAACTAATACATGCACCTTACTCACAGGTGATGGACCAATGACATTTACACAAGCATCTCTCCGACTCTACATTAAATTGAACAAATTCCAGGGACCTTCTCTAGCTTCTCTCCAGGCTGTTATTCAGCTTACTCAAATTTCTCTTGGAGAATGTTACAAAGGTCAAGGCCATCTTACTACAATTTATATGGTCTTTGAGAGGATGTAATCCTCCTTTGGGTTTTCGATTATGCTGCTGTTGAAAAGGAAGATTAATGTTTAGAAATTACAAACAGGTTATGTAAACCTGGTTCAGCTGCATAAACACATAACTGACTTAAATTGGTTTCTTGGACTCTAGAGGCCCGAAACTGTCTCTGTTTTAAATGTCCGAGTAAACTGTCAGTACACATTAAATGTGTGTATCCCAGGTGTGGAAATGCTGAATCATATGAATATGAAGCAGGGCATCACCAGTTGAGACCACGTATGCTCAGCTGACTTTTAAAAGGATAAATAAAGCTTAAGAGTACCACAGACAGGATGATAAACCAACAGAATTAAATACAACACAGTCACTCACACACATCACTTCCTTCTTATCAGCTGCCAGTCAAGCGCCTAACCCCCCTCCTTGATCTGACACAGCCTTGCCAAGGATCAAATGTGCTTACAAGCTGTCCTGCTTTCAGCACCCATCATGTCTGCGTATGTCTCAGCATCTGACACCAGACCTCCAACCCCCTGAGCTTCTGTTTTTACACGGCACACGTCTACACCACACCAACCGCCAACCCCCATATCCCCCATTCCAATTCAAACCTGTTATATTGCTAATTCGGTCAACTGCTAACTGAGCTTGAAAAAATTTCTGTTGCAGGGTCACAAATGCCCATCTGCACCATTTTGTCATTCACATGCAAGAGGGCTGATTGAGAATAAGGAGGTGCACTCTGCTGATGTTCACTCATACTCAGCATTCTGGTCTCAAGCAGTGGACATGGTTTATCTGCCTGCCCTGCAGCGTGTTTCTCAACGAGGACCTTGGGATGTTGTGTCGCCTAAAGTTGTGTATGAAGCAGTTTCCAAAAAAACAAAAAGACAGTTCTTTTGTTTTGGCTATATTCTTAATCTCTTGTAGAGATAGTAAAGCAGAACAAGACACAGAGCAAAAGGAGTGAATGTTAATAGAATTTGCCAGCATGTGGGTCCAAAGGTGGAGATATTACATAGGCTAGTGGATTAAGAAAAGGCCCACATGCTGCCTAGCAAAAAGGTTAAATATAAACACCTGTATGTAACGCAATGCGATAGAATGACCCATTAAATGATGTTTTACCTAAAATGTCTCCCCTATGACCCGTGCTGTAGGGAAATTCCAGCCCTGTATTATGTTGTCAACAGCTGTTTTTGAAAGTGACGCCCTCCAGTGGCATAAAATACTGCCACGAAAGGTGCCTTTTTGCGGCGGTGTCTGACACTGAAATCACAGAACAAGCGGCGGTTGTTGACAGGTTTGAGATGAGATTGGACTGGTGTGACCCGCGATTTGTGTAGCTTCCTCTTTGATGTGGTTATTTGGCACCTGGTTGCTACATTTTATAAAGTCCTGACCTCATTTGTGCACTGTGCCGAAGAACGTCCCGAGCACAGCAGTATGAGAAGATAGTAAGAATAGAGAGGCTGAGGGTTCATAAGTGATGTCTGAGAAGACTCAGTTTTCTATCAGTCCATATTTTGGTTTAAGGAAAATACTGCATTGCCTTTTCAAATCAGAGTTCTTCATTTGCCAGGTTTGCCACTTCCCTTTATCTTTCAACCAGTGTGATTATTTGTCCTGAGCAGAGCTGCCTCAAGAAATGTTATCTAAACCTCCATTTAATCCTCCAGCAACACTCCTACACTCTCCTAATGTGGAAACTCTGGACAGGAGAGCCTTCCTCCCCTGACATCCTCAGCTCCATCATAGTGTTCCTTCCTAACACCACTTCGAAGCATTAGCATTTTCATTTAATGGAATAATTACTGAGTACATTTTACAGAGCTGACAGCATAATACATTTACAACAAAATGGTCTTGTAGAAAAATTAGTGAAAATGAAAAGCTTTAATTAAACACAAAAACAGAGTTGTTTGGTGTATTGAATCAAATTTGTTAATGAGAGCACTGATGTGGAAGTGATTGAATAGATGGTTAGCATTCACTGTGACTTAATTGTAAAGCCCTCCTTATACGCACTGACTTATTTACCTATATCCATCTTATTCTGTAACCTTTACAAGATTTCACAGAATTAGAATTTACATCAAAGAACACAAGTGTCAGACAATTATTTCTTAGCCTCAGAGGCTAATGACTTGTTTTTCTGTCTGGGCCAAATGCAGCATATTTATCTTCCATTGTAGAAATGTCCTCGATCCATTAATTACAGGTGGCCATAAAGTGTATTTGTTATGTGACACATTCATTAGTATGTGCAGTGCAATCTCCAGTTTTCAGACAAAAGACTCGCCCTCGAGTGGAAGGAGGACAAATAAACAAAGTTGCTCAAAACACTGCAGACTTACATTCACACATGCAAGTTGTAGCACATGTAAACACTGAAACGTGACGTACAACTGCAGGCTAAACACACAAACACAAGTATATCTACCTGCTTACGCGTACGTTTCTCTCTCTCTCTCCAAAACACACACTTCAGTGAAGGGAGCTGTGAAGTGTGAGCAGATTTGGAGGAACGGGTCATGGGTCAATGGGTCGGGAGAGATTGCTTCTTAGCTTGAGGTGAGCTGAGATTTTGACTGTGACTGTCAACACTGCAGCCATCACAAAAATATCTGAGTCACACTGCAGCGCTCCGGTCGACCGGCAACATTTTTATTCTGGGGTAGAAGTTGTGTTACTGTATGGACACTTATATATACTTATATAGGTTTAAATTCTATACTTAAAATGTGAAGGTAAGATCTTGTATTTTAATGTATCTTGTATCCTTCAAAATAAAAGCACAAATATTTAGAACTTGGAAAATGGGCCTGTTGCTACAATTGCAGATCAACTCCTGTGCATTGTTAAAGGAAGGATTTGAAATCCTACAACTACACACAAGACACAGTGGGTTTTTAAGGCTAAGAGCCAAAATACATGGGGCATGGTTGCGATATGTCGTGTAGGCAGGGCAGAGCAGGTTTTTTCACGTGCTACAAGGACTTTGGCTTTGTGTGGTCGCTGCCAGCTTCACTGTGGGTGTATTAACTTCTGCCAAGCGATCATGCAATTGGTTATGCAGAGTTTGCAAGTGTAGGCTACATCAACTGGTACTGCATGAATTTACTGGATTGTTTAAACCACATGATGCATTGATTTGATTGATTATTTTGATGTGAAGTGTAAACACACCAACCCAACAGCCAGAAAAAATGTGAGTGTGGTTAGATTTAGGCACAAAAACCACTTGGTCATGGTTAGGAAAAAATCAAATATGTTCTCATCACAACTCTTCACATGTTGCTTTTTTGCAGTGGACTTCTGCGTCTACATGTAATGTTTTTTGGTAACCCTCTGCATCTGCTATATAAAATTATGGGATGCTGCTACTGAGATGTCACCAAACACACATGGTGGGATGACATTGCATGTGGTTATATTTAAACAACACGAGCACATGGCAACCAACTCGATGTGCATACAACAGATTCCATCAGGCTGCGTTCTCATTTGATGCGTCCAGCAGCGTTTCATGCGCTAGCGAGAGGTGCCTTTTGGTGTTTCACACTTTTGCCAAAAGCACTGTCAAAGTGGTGCTATTTTCCACAATTGCAACAAACAAACAACAAAACAACCAACCAAACAAACAACAACAACAACAACAACAACAACAACAACAACAACAACAACAACAACAACAACAACAACAACAACAAAAACAACACATTTTGTGCATTAAAATCTGCCGGAAACACAGCAGTTACTAGCTAAATAACAACTAGTTTTGTTGTTTGTTGGTCTTGTGCAGTGGTCCATCCACCATCCCTTTCTCCTCCTGATGACAAAGTCAACTTATATACTACATCAGTTTAGAAACTTTTATATGATACATATGAAACATGCAAATGTGATGCATTTGTGGTCTGCGTGCCTACATTTTTTCTGGCAATTGGGCAAAAGAAAAGCCCTACAAGGTTGCTCCTCTGCATCACATTGCCTCTGGTAGAACTGCAATAATTTTTAAGCAGACTGCTATTAATCTTTTACAGTTTAATGTAGATTTCACCTGAGTTAGGGCAAACTTAGAGCCAGGTGATGCCTGCACAGGTTTATGCAGCTGGCCAGCGTAGCTCCTTCAGCTGAGCATAATAGATGCAATCTGCTGCAGGCATGCTGTGGCAGATGTGTCCGTGCCCCATCTATTTTGGTCATCCTTATAACTTAATATCTTCAATTTTTACAGTTTGAGTGTGGCTAAGTCTTTGAGACCAGCATGTAGGGAGACAGAAATAACAGAAAATAAAACTGAAAATTGAATGAATAGAACAGATAAAATAAGGAACCTTTTGTTTATTGTGCCGTCCATGGGAGTTACAGTATTTCAAAAATTGTGATCATGGTTCTAATTACACAAAATTTTACCACAGTGACAAATGTAGGTAGCTGATGGGTTCGAAAAAACACTTTACAGAGTTGTTTAGGCATGAATGACAAATAAAAAATGTCTCTTTTCTCATTTGTTAAAACGATACTTCTCTTATTAAGATTATGTGTTGTAATATTTAAGGGATGTTGGACACATAAGTAAGCTGCTGTGATAATACGCAAGATAACTTACTGGAGCAGAAATTGGAATTGGATCAAACCAAACCTCATAATCACCTGCCATTATCATGTGTTTGCATTCCCAAAATGAGGCCATGTTCTTTTTTCTAAATTTGAAACCCTTCTGCAAAATACAGTATTTTCTTTGATTCAAACACAGTATGTGCAATTTGTTTTAAGGGAATGGGATGCTGCTACAAAGAGTGCAGATAAAGTTTTCTTGTCTTGCACAGTACACAATGGAGATCTGCTGTCTGTGTCAATTGGTTTTAACATGAGCATTTATATAACATGACTACACTCTAACCTTTAAATAATTTGTTTTAACAGTCACAGCTATTTCTCCATGGTATGATGAGGGACATGTTGTGGGGTTATATATGTGCGCAGACATCTGTGTGCATGCGTGTGCGCAAGGGAAACACCCTCATATGCTATTGGCCTCGACAACTCTGGAGCAGAGCCCAGCCGTGAGCCACGTTAACCGATGTGTCAGGTGTTGGCATCATTTTCGGACTGTCTTGCCTTGGTTCAGATCAGCAGATAAGTCAAGCCACACCGAGTCATGCCGGACCAGGCCTTTTCCGCTCTACTGCTTTCAGCACACCAGCTGCTGAACTAGCTCTTTGTCAGAGCAACGACTGTTCTCAACAGCTTATGTTTTGGGCCTGCCAGTAGAGCTCAGGGGAGAGCTAAAAATGGCAACAAGTTGGACAAGTTTCACTCAGCTGCTGAGTGAAAGATTGGATAGAAACAATGTTAATTCAGCCCTGCGCATCAGATTGATTGTTGGATGTTTGATAAATCATTTGGAAATTAACATTTACAGCCAAATATGGAGAATATAGAAATAACAAAATGGTCAATCAAAACTGACTGATTCTAACCCTTAGTTACTGTTAAATCAGATAAGTTTGATAAAGAGAAACATGTCAATGCCAATTCTGCTTAACTAGGTGCAGCCACAAATATTAGTGTTTCCTCGGGTGTGTCAGTATGACACAGCCAACAGCAATGACTACTGTATGCGATGAAAGTAAAAAAAATCACAATGTTAACTTTCATGTAGCAAAACAGTGCAAAACAGTGAAGCGTCCTGTCTCAACAAAAAATGAAGAAAGAGAGACTGGCAATGACAACATTCAGTCAACATTGCTCTGAAACTGCTGGTGATTTGTCCCACTTTGAAGGGGCACAGTAATGTCCTTTTATGTAGGGGAGAGTGGGGTCATTTGGGACAGTGGCTTTTTTTGCAAAATAGAAAGCAACTATGTCATTCAGTATGCTCATACTCAGCTACACCCTATTCACTTTTAACCCCAAAGTGGAGGCCTTCTGAATTTTCATCACATTTTTTTTTCAGTTTTAAAACCTACAGCATGCAAGTAATTTTTTCTCTTGTTATTTTTAGTTTTCTGTACAGGTATGTCACATGCTAAAAAACCAGCCCATTCTCATTCCGCACTCATAAAATCATACCGCTTTTTCAGTGTTTTTGGCGTAAGTGCACAGCGCCAAAAGGCATATTTTGCATGCGCATGATACCCCGATGGATGGCGTCAGCAGAGGAAGCAGCAAGTCAGAACCAGTCACGGTGTGTAATTATACACAAGTGGGCGGCCGAATGGCACCTGCTGTATCCACATCGTGCATGGGTGCTGTCACTTAAGACCGAGGCTGAGTGGAACCTGTCATGTGTGCATGAAACACGTCAGGATGGCGCCAGGTTTTAATGCTGCCATTAACAACGTAATGGGTGCCTACAGAGTGGGTGAGGAATGGATCCAACAAACCCTGGACTTCTGTGCAAAAGTCCAGTGTTGCCCCCCTGCGTGAAGGCAATGCTTTTTTCTACATCTTACCACGTGCATCCCTCTCAAAGTCCCTTGCCAGCATGCGCTGTTGTTGATGTTCTGGCATTGGTTGCTGTGTGCTTTTGTTGCCTAAACACAACCCCACCATGTGCTTGTGTGGATGTCACGGTAGCGTTATACTGTGTGTCAACAGCATATACAGGAGGACACCTATGGCATAAGCAAAAGATCGTGAATGTTTATTGCATGAACTTAATATTGGCCTACATTTCATCCCCCGAGCACAGATCTTTATCTTTAGTTGTTGTTACTGGCTTTTTTATTGTTTGTTGTCGCAAAAACCAACTCAATGGCCTGCATAAAACTGTTGCCTAGATGTAGCCTATGCTAACCACATTGTGCTGATAGGTGCCAGCAAAATGAAGACTTGAAAGATCAGCAAAATTCCATCTCAATTATTCATGAAAATAAGCAATTTTATTTTATTTTATTTTTTTTATTTATATTTTATTTATTTATTCTTGGAACCTTGGTGCTATCTAGCAAACCAAACAGATGAACTGTAATTAAGAATGCATAATCAATGGAAATGGACAATGGACAAAATTAAAAATACGTGTTTTTACCCAGAAAATAATCATGGGCCATTATTAATGAGACCACTGTACACTCATTTTTCCTGATGATTTCTTACTTGACTTGACTCCATTGTTAATTTCTTTGTCCTCTCTTGCCAACCTGTAGAATATGACACATCCACTGATGTAATGGTTCAAACTTCAGGCCAAGGAAAAATAAAAAAACATAAAGAAATTTTAAAAAAGGGAATTCTTTGGTTACAGCTGAGAACTTTAGGGATCTGAACCAATTTATTTTGGTTGAAATGCTCTGGTACAAAATTAGGTGCAGGAACCAGAACAGAACCGGTTCCATGCTGGTGGAAAATGGGTGTATGTGATTAACTTAACTGCTGGTTATTAAAAAAACAAAGTGTTCCATTTCTACACAAACAGAAGCACTCTCATTTTAGTGTGGAGTGTTTGATTGGATTGTAAGTGCAACAGGAAAGGGGAAAGTTAATGAAGGTTCGTATTTCAGATTCCTTTTTAAAAAAAAAAATTTCATGTCGTTTTCATTACACTTCCATACACAAAGAAAAACTAAATTATGTTTCCCCCAAAAGACTGCTGTGTACCAGGCTTGCTCAATTGTTATTCGAGCCCAGAATGAAAAGCAGTGGGACTTAAGGGGGCTAATTGATTCACTCATTGGATTTTTTCCCCAAGTACAGCCACAGCTCAAACAGACAGGGCTGATTTTATTGCTGTACAAAGACAAATCTAGATCCTGTACATGTAGCATCCATTACAGCTGTATCAAGTGACTGCAGTCTTGAAACGATCAGTATAACAGCATCATTCAGGAGCATTCAGGAAGGACAATTCCACTCTATTGTATGGCTCTAACTACAGCATTGCCACACCACGGTCCAGTGCTTTCTTTCCATTCATAAATGGATGAACAATTGTAATATTCAGCTGCTTTGCACACAAATTGCAGCGGAAAGAATCCTGTTTCACAAAAGGTTGATTGGCTGCAAGCTGCAAATATGTTCCAACACTGCAGGTTATCACACTTCTTTCATAGGTGCAGTGAAAAAATGATTAGGAAGAGGTAATGAGGAGGAAGAGAAGGAGACTGCCTGCCTGAATTTTTACATGGCAAAGGGTGTTTGAAGTATTTCAAAAATCCAAGCTAAAAATAATTGCTGCCATGTGCATGTCAGCTCTGCTGGCATCATAAATACTGTAATAATAGACCCAGTTGGTGCAAGTTAAATGGCTCCCGGACCTTCACAACTCCCCCACCTCACCACCTCAGCATGGTAACCATATATGACAGGCCCATAAGCACACCTACTCACTGAGTCAGCTTTTATTTGAAGTTGTTTATATTCACATGGATGAACAGTGTATGAATTATGTCCTTTTTTCTAATAAAGTCCCAAAATGTTGGCAACAGAAAGTAATTGGACAAGTTGATGCTTTTTCATTTTTGCTTCTTGCTTGGCTCTGATTTTGAGCAGTAAAACCGTGTGATTTGTGAAGTTTCTGGTAAAAGTAGCTTGGACTAAAAAGCATAGGGGTGAAGCAAGATAAAGCTTCTTTGGTTTTTTATTAGAAAACAAGTCGGCAAGAGAAACCACGAGCAGGCAGAGAGACAGAACAGAGACGTGAAGTGAAAGAGACAATCTGGCAAATGGCTGCAAGTGCTAAGAGGCAGGCTTATATACACACTGCGGTTGACTAAAGGCAGGTGTTGACCTAATTTGGGAATGAGAAGAAGGTGTGTAGGTGGGTGTGGAGATCAGGTGATTGGGAAAGGCAGGGAAGTTCAAGAAAATGTGCCCTTGTGACATAACATGATTCAGGTCAGCCGAGTGACCTTTTTTGACCATGTGGCTATGAAAAACTCCTTGGTTAACTCATCTATAGGTTTAGCATAACTATTCCGCTTCTTCATCATAACCACTGAAGAACTATGCAGCAGCTTCTCACTTATTAATGTACCAAGCAAACACTAAAAACGTTTTATGTAACACATTTCACTCCGGATGGAAACACGGCGTACTGCACAGAGTGCCAGGTACATGTTCGAGGCATAAAACAAAGACCCCAGCTGACAATAGAAGTGAATCAGATCTATTAAAACTAAAAAAGAAAAACTCTAATGATTAACAAGAAGAATAAACTGATAAAAAATACAAAGACTTGTGAGTTAGAACTGAAACATTTTTTCATTTTTGCTTCTTGCAGGGTGGTGCTCAGGATTGCTCTGATTTTGGGCAGTAAACCGTGTGATTTGTGAAGTTTCTGGTGAATGTGGCTTGGAATGAAAAGCATAAGGGTTAAGCAAGATAAAGCTTGGTCAGTTATTTTAAGAAAACAAATCAGCAACAGGCAGCTGCTGAGCAACACAAACCACAAGCAGGCAGAGAGACGGAACAGAGATGTGAAGTGCAAGAAACAATCTGGCAAATGGCAATAAGTGCTGAGAGGCAGGTTTATATACACACTGGGGTTGATTAGAGGCAGGTGTTGGCCTAATTTGGGAATGAGAGGCAGGTGTGTAGGTAGGTGTGGCGATCAGGTGATTGGGAAAGGCAAGAAACTGTACCCTCGTGACTTAATATGTATGATTTTGGTCAGCTGAGTGACCTTTTTTGACCATGTGGCTATGAAAAACTCTTTGCTTAACTCATCTATATGTTTAGTATGAATGCTCTGATACTTTGTTCTGATAGCTTGTCATAAACACTGAGGAACTATGCAGCGGCTTTGCACCTCTCACTAAATATACCGAGCAAGCAGAGGTACAAGTTTCAGAAAAAACAGAATAAAACAGAGCTGTCAACTGACTATAAAGGCAAATTGAATCCATTAAAACTAAAAAGAAAAACTCATAGAATAATAATTAAGATGAAGAATAAACCAGTAAAAGATACAAAGACACATGAGTGTTAAAATAAAATAAAACTACAAGTAGACCATTGGAAGAGGGTAATACATAATTAAAATTAATAAAAGAACTAAAACTAAAATAAAATCAATAAATACACCAATAAAAAATTGTAACACACGAGTGAGACCAAAAAAATAAGACCACATAATAAACCAGTAAAAGTAAAAACACGCCTAAGTTAAAACCAATAAAATAAATAAAATAAAGTAAAAATAAGAGCTGAAATAGTCAAAAAAGACTTCTAGACCAGATATGGATGTGAGCTCACTCAATTACATGTGAACGTCAGTATTTTAAATCATATAGTCTTTTTGTCATATCAAGTGTGCAGGAAGACAATAAAAAATGTATTACTACTAAAACTGCACCGAATATATTGTGTACATGTACTCTCATTGTGCTTCCCAATATGCAACTGTTTCTGCTAAAAGTGTGTTAAGACTGAAGCACATTTTAGAGGCAGTATGATTGCATATGAACTCAATGCAAAGACCAGAGTGGATGCAAACAGACACACCTCCTTTTTAAACTTGGTAACAAACTTGGTAGCTTAGGATACATTGTATGTTTAATTTTTTTATTCATTCATTCATTCATTTTCCGTAACCACTTATCCTCACAAGGGTTGCGGGGGGCAGGAGCCAATCCCAACTATCATCGGGCAGAAGGCGGGGTACACCCTGGACAGGTCACCAGACTATCGCAGGGCCGACAAATAAAGACAGACAACCTTTCACGCTCACAGTCACACCTACCGGCAATTTAGAGTCACCAATCAACCTGACCTGCATGTCTTTGGACTGTGGGAGGAAGCCGGAGACCCCGGAGAAAACCCACGCAGACACGTGGAGAACATGCAAACTATCTTTTTGTTTTTATTTTTAAATTATTTTTTTTTAAATGCTTTTGGAATATACATGTTGTTGTACAAATCTTGCCAACCTATGCTATTCTTAACTCCAAGATCCTTCAGTCTTACCTTTATGGTAATTTTGGTTGTAGTTATTATTTTAATTATTAATCAGAGTTTCAAACTAAGAGTTTAGTATTGATTTTGCAAAAAAAAAGCACCCTACAATATGAAGAAGCAAAAACAGAGTAAATTGCAATGCACAAGTTGAAGGAGCTTACAGGATCATATTTCACTGGAGCTGAACCCTGTATGATTTTATGTTGCAAATAAATGATTGATTTATAGTGTATTTAATGAGACTAAATTTATTAATTGGCCATCATTTCCCTTTTTGAAGGACAGTGCCCCAAGGAACTTTAATATTAATTAGTTTTATTCAATTTCATTTTTCATCATTTCGGCTAGCCATTAGTGCTTTTAAGCTCTTGCGTAAAAGCATTAAAATGAAGGAAAATAACTGAAAGAACTGGAGTTCCTGGGAAATTTTGAGATCAGAATCAATAAGCAAACACTGCAAAAAAACCCCCCAAAACTCCAGCACTCACAAGGCCAAATTGTGCTTTTTGATCAAACTGAGGTGATTAGACTGTCAGATTACTCAACAAGGCATCAGCTGTCAAAACCTGAAGCATTTTCTTTTCCACTGATGATCCATTTCCAAAGTGCACATGCATGTACCTACACACACAGACTCTCAAACACCCAGCAAACACTCAGACCCACAGACCCGAACGCGCCCCCTCATTAATCTTTCACCATCATGAATACAGAATGCGAACACAAGCACGCTGACACACACTCATTTACAGTCCCGCCGTTCTTGTAGATGATTCGATGTCCTGAGAGCCTATCATTAGATACACAGCTTCATCTGAACACAGTCCTGGGGATGAATAATGATGCAGCAGAGCGAGCACTTGCTGCTCAGAGCAGCAGCAGCAGCTCGGCTTACTTTCAGAGAGCGTGTTAGGGTAGTCAGCATTTATCTTGTCACTGGACCACCCTGCTCTTAACACACACCAACACTTGTTTGCATTAGTATACATGCGGGGACCTTTCCTGACTCCATTCACTCCTTAAATGCTAACCCCTTAATGTTTCTCTTCATCAGTGCATTCCCAAACCTAACTATTGTGCTAGACTTTGTCCATCGATTGTTTTCATTGTTTATCTGCCAGACTTTTAACAGTTTGTTTCAAAAATTGGCAGGAAGTCTGTTTCTTGCTGGTAAACTTAGACAACTTCAAGGTGCAAAGTTAAGCTTTAGTGTCACATTTTGCAAAATAAAATGGAGAAGCAGATGCCTTCATGCTACGCATACAGATACAAAGACGATTAAGATATTAGAATAGATGGGAATTTATGGGCAATTAAATGATGTAGATATATATTAAATAACAACAGCAATTATGAAGCAAAGTTTGAGGAAGCTATCCTCGTTCATAAACTACTTCTTAGGTTCTCTGATTGTTAAATATCCTGTGTTAGCAAACGGCAAAGACAAATTTTTGTTGCTTTTTGTTTAAACAGCTCATTCTCATTATTTGGTCTGTTTTTTATATCAAATCTAGCCAAGTTGTTTTGCTGCCTAAACCTAACTGCCACCCTCTGACAACTTCACCACATATAACGAGTTTCATTCAGGAAACAGCTGTGCATCACAGAGAGATGTTCCAGGGTGCATGTCTTAGAGATACATAGGAGGATGCCGTTTGCATCAGTATCACAAGCAAGCCACTCTTGGATGAGAACACGTTGGTTTTAACCAAAACTACACAATTTAGGTAAATTGGAGCAGTGATTCACAATGGGCAGGCCTTGACCCAGTACCTGGTTGCCCACTGCTTTGGGCTACAAAATTGTTATCAGACAAAAACACACATCGTTTATCTATATTCAGCATGTACAGAATCACCCAGGTGTTTTCTGGCTGAGCCATTTCCTCACTGGCTTCCTCATTTCTCCACATTTAAAGGTTTTAAGCGGTTAGCTGCAATTGTTGGGGTGAAGGGTGAGACTGAAGTATAGGATCTGACTCAACATGTGTTTTTTGGTCAGGCAAACCTTAATGGAAAGAGAACGGCATGACAGCGAGACTGAATTTTCATTTTGTGGTGGAGTATACCTTAACTTTCACTCTACCCATAACCTTCACATATCCTTATTCTGTCCAAACTGATCTCACTTTAAAGGTTGAAAACTTAAGTAGGTTCTCAAAGGGTACTGAGCAATTACACACACACACACACACACACACACACACACACACACACAAACACACACACACACACACACACACACACACACACACACACACACACACACACACACACACACACACAAACACACACTGTGTCTGTCTAACCTGGACTCAGTGGGAGCCAGGTTTTGAAGATTTCTTATTTGTATTTCAAGGTTGCGCCCTGCTCACATTGCTGGAGGGCAATGTCTTTGTGTTGACGACACAGCGGAGCTCACCGTGGAAACAGTGGAGCCACTCTGGTGCAAAATGAACGCCAACATGAAAAGCAGCTGTTAGTAATGGATGTCTACTGTGAAATGCAGATAATTCTTGACACTTCTGTAATGAGCGAAGGACATCTGCTACAGAGGACTTCACCACAAAGTTTGCTGCTTAAATTAAAAGTTAAGCCACGTTATTACCTGGGAGATGTGGGATGGTTTCCAGTTATTGCAGTCAGTTTCATTTTCAATATTTTTTTAGTCTTTAGAAAATCTTCCCAGGCAATAATTCAAGCAATGATTTTATTATTACTTCCCACATTGAGGATAAACGTTGGTTGGTAACTCGGTAAAGTTGCTGTTTTTGCCACTTTTTTTTACATTTTCATATTCTCCTTTAGGCAACAGAAACAGCTGCTGTGGTTGAGGCTATAGATGAAAGACAAACTTCAAGTTTTAATTTGGCAAAACAGGAAGTGACAAATGTTTTCGGGGCAGCAAATTTCATTATCTTGTACAAACAAAACATCATGGTTTGAGGGTAATTCATTAATTCCATTATGATACTTGTCTGCAAATAGAGCTTTATTAAACTTTTCAGTTATGCCAACTTTTCTAATATTGTAGAAATGTTCCAGATGCAGTAAACAACATCAATCTTGTCTCTCCAAGCAGGTTAAAGAAAAAAAACAAACATCTGAGGCCAGTAACAGCAACAATCATGTCTGCATCCAGTGAAACAAAAACAAAAGAGAGAAGTCTGGATGTTTCACTGTGTGGTGCATCATCTGGTTCATTCTGCTACGGGTATTTGCTCAAGTTACTTTGTAACTTTTAAATGTGCCACAGCTGTTGAAGCTAACAAAACTCTTCAAGTGTGTAAAGAGGTGATTAAATACACTTGTCTTCTTTATAAGGCTCTCCAACATGAGACTAAGTTCATCTTCATTCATTGATCCCTGGGGTCGTTTAAATGAAAATGTTGAAAATGGGTCATTATGGCAGCAGAGACATGAATAACAAACTGAGGAGGAATAAAATGCGATTTAAGGAAAAGGGTTTCTATGATGTTAATAAAACGTTAAAGGTCTTTCTAATGGAGAAATGACTATTGCTGTATGTTCTACTTATTTAATCACCAAGAATGTATTAGAACTTATTATTTGAACTTAAAGTTACAATTTTTAATGATACTAGAACTGTGCAAGAGGCATATGTGGAGAGTGTATATCAATGTGTGGGGCAGGGGCATAATAATGATTTCAATAGAGCAGTTTGTGTGCAGTTAGTGCAGAGTTGCAACTAGTGCAAGTTGTCATATGTATATATACGTATATAGTAAATGATGGTTACGTGAAGAAAGGGCATAAGCAGACCTTTTCCTCTGCAAACACAGAACACAGTTGGAATGAGAACCACAGCACCTGCAGGCTGACTTTCAGATCTGGCTGAGGTTTAGTTGAGATTTTGTCAGAGGAAACAGTCTCTTAATGAACTTGAATTGAGATGGTGATGTCAGCAATTGAGCTTTTATAAACAGAAAGGGAATTAATGCTGTTAGGACAATAAAAAATATGTTTTATTCACACCCTCCAATTACATAATGAAGAAAAAAAAATCTTGTTCTTAGAAAGTTCTTAGACTCTATGTTGCATTGTTAAATGTAGTCAATGATAATTTGTCAAGATTGTTTTAGGAATGAAATCGCATTGTGACAGAGTGCTCAAAAAGACTTTGTAACTGAAATAAAAGTCACTCCCTTCGTATTTGCCGCACGTCTTAGTGAGCCTCACAGTCTGCCAGCTACAGATAGTGAGACTTTTTAATTGTTTTCTCTGTGTTTAATTGGCACAACTTATTGGAATTTTGTGCTGAGAAGAAGAAAACAAACATTAGTCCACAATCAATTACAAAGGGGTGTAGGTTTTGAAGCCCAGTGAAAGTGACAAAATTACATTTTTAATACCTTCACAAGAATCTTTCCCCAGTCCAACATGAGCGTATTTCTGCACTGCTTGGCTGTATCTGTCATGCAGCAGCCAGCCAAAGTCATGGCTGACTTCTCTTTTTGACACAGGTCAACCAGAGGTCACTGGAGCAGCAGCATTGCCATAGTAACTCATTCTGCATGATATGAAACAAACATGGCCACCCTGGCCATCCATCATCTCTCTAGTGAGGCCCATCCATCATCGCAGAGGCATGCTGACATCCACTTTGCTCTGGTTCCTCTCGGCTGGACTGTGATTGGTCGGTGATAGGGAGCCCAGTTGCCTAAGCACAGGGGTGCTTTCACGCTTGCAGAGCAGAGAAACGCCCAAACTGTACAACCTGACAGAAACACATTGATTTCAAAATCTATAGAGATGGGATTCATCAAGCTTTAGGCTCGGTTCATGAGAAGGTTTTCTTTCCCCTTCAAATAGAGAGCAACATAAGGAGCATCAAGGTGGACAAAAAAAGGCCAGAGGCATCTGTTAAAGTGTTGTGGTCTGATACACAGCAAGGTGTTGTCAAAAGGAATTGAGAAGTTGGTCTGACTGCACTTCAGGTGAGAAACCTTAAAAGACTAGTTTAGTCTCGCAGGTCATGGCAGGTTTTGGCTCAAAGGAACACTCCAGTGAAAATCTTTTGCGTGTCTTTTGAGAATTCCCGGAGAGTCATCCCTGAGAAACATGTCAAAATGTATCTAAACGCTCATAACTTCTCAAAGCACTTAAGCAGCCTAATGCACTTCTCTGCCCTTGAGCTATATGTTCTTGGGAGTATGCTGGAAAAAAAGTAGTTTGTGTGTCAACTGACCATGTCAAAAGGCTTAATGGCTGATCTGAGTAGCCACATTTATAAGCCCGCTGCAAAGACATGCTTTCATCATTTAAAGTATGGAGATAATGCACACACTTTTTGATCTTTCCTGGAAGGTATTCACAATGATGCACTGGGTTGTTTACAGAAAAAGTGCCAGAAATAGTCTTGTAAAGAATAAAAAAAGAGGGTTAGAGAGAGAAGAAGCTTTCTCACTTTGTCACCTGCACATAGTTTTCCAGTCACTCCTTGAGGTGGGGGTGATTGTCAAATTGTCAGTCACAGAAACTTTTTTGTTCAAGGATAAAATGTTGGCATTTCCTGTTCCTGCAAACAGCAGATACATCACATTCGTATGTGTCATATGTATCATATTAACATTTCTAAAATGACATAGTAAATGAGCTGATTTTGTCCAATAAATAGCTTCAGTGCTATGAGGAGGCAACAGCATGACACGGAAGTATGTGAGCTAATAGATAAATGGATGATGCAGAGTGGTTTGATCCATTTCTACCCATTTGGACACTTTTTTTCCATGATTGAATTTCAGTGGGTATTCCTTTAAAATATATCAATCTAACGCCACTGACGACGGGAGTTGAAAGGCTGGTATTAACTTAGACGTTACAATTAAAATGAAACATTGTCAGCTGCAGATCCAGGGCCAAAATTTAATGTAGTTGTCACCAGACATCTATTGCTGTCTCACAGCTGGCTCCATGAGCAACTTACATTATTCATCTGGACCATTTCTGGTAAAAAAAATAAAAATACTGATGCTGACATTTCCTCATCCGACAACAGCGCAAAGTGCTTTTACTTTTCAACTTTCAAATACAGTCTTTTTCATCCGAGATGAAAGCAGCATGACTGGACCAGAACCCATCGAGAGATCCAGATAAGATCCAGCAGGAGATAAGTCGCAGCTGAGCCCTTCACACAGTACTGAAAGGAGAGAAAAGCTTCAGTTTCTAAGGTCTTTCTTTGAGATTCTGCAGAATAAAATGACATTTGAATAACATAGTAGTTATCTGCAGCTTTGAGTAGGCTGGATTGTGAAGTCAGTTTTATCATGCTTCATTGTTAAAACTACCTCAGTGAGATGAATACACAATACAGAAAGCTTGCTATGTGAAAAAGGCATCTGTCTTAAATGAAACGGTATCCTGATGGTGCGTTGTTTAAAACCATGAGAGAGAAACTGTTCAATGGGGAGATAAGATGAGAGGGCCTCTGTGTTTGTGATGTAGAGCGCCAATCAATTAAGTGGATAAGATGCAAATGATTACTCTTACAGAGTGGCAACTTAATAGCGACATAGATTTCTGGCAATTACGTTAATTACTTCATTTAATTTACAATGGTTTGTTGCAGACGCTGCATTGTCATCATGGCTAACCAACTGGAATGGAGGACAGGCAGTGAAGTGAAGAAAACATGATCAGACCCTTTTTGATCTGAAACTTTGTGGATGAAAGTGAACACAGTGTATGATGGGTGAATTTGCTTTTTTACACATCCTCTACATCTTTGCTAAATTCAGCTTAGACTCTGTAGAAAATTAAGGGGTGTGAGATGCACAATTGGAAGGTAACGAGTGGCATTTTTAACCCCTGGTTCCTTTATGGGGCACTTTTTCTATAAAAGGGTTTGTGTTCAAAATTGCATATGGACATCCTATTCATATACCCATGTGGGATGGGTCATACAAATAACCAGACATGTTGATCAAAATATTCATTCATTCATTCATTCATATAAAGTATGACATAAAAGTGAGTATGCAGTGTGTTAAAACTGTGTAGTTTATGGGAAAACAAGACAAATTCACCATTGTATACTAGAATTAGACAAATGAGATGTGAGCTTCCTGGACATACTCGACTCCCTAAAATGCATTGCGGTTTTTCAGACTGCCCAATGGTGGACTGCCAGGCAGACGGTTTGAATGAACAACTGCTGGATAAAATAATTGGCCTTAAAATAATACTGGAAAAAAAATTTAAGGTATGCTATGCAGGATTATCGGCTACTATTTATAAACACTCTCACCAGCGAAAGTGAAAGTAAACGCCAACCCCAGATTCTAACCCATTCTCATTCCGAAGTCATGAAATACTGCAGCTTTTGCATTGATTTCAGCATAAGATCACGACTCCAAAAGCCAGTTTTTGCATCTGCCTGATAGCCACTGGACAGCATCAACTAAAATACAGCAGGACAGAACCATTTGCGGTATTATAGGCTGCTGGCTGGATGGCCAAACAGCTGGCCAGCTGGATGGCACTTGCAGTGGCAGCATGATATGCAGACGGGCAACATCAGTTGAGAATGCAGCCGTATTGAACCTGTCACATACGCCGCAGGATGGCATCAGGTTAAAATGCTGCCGGTAACGACATACTATAAAGACAATGGTCAATGGCGGGAGGAGAAGTGGCTCAAATGAACAAATGTGATGGTTTTTTTTCCCTTGCTGCCTAATCCTAACCATATGTGCAAGCATGTGTTTGTTGAAGTCCTGGCATTGGTCGCCATGTGCTTTTGTTGCCTAAACACAATCGCATGCAGCATCATCCCACCATGAGCTTGTGTTGACATCACAGTAGCAGCACCAGGGAACGTTATCAGCACACACAACAGGATAACTGGAGCGTGATGTGGACGTCCACTGCAAAGTGGCAATATGTGATGACTTGGGATGAAAGCGTGTTGGTTGATCTTGTGACTTTGACCGAGACAACACAGGCTTAAGCCCACTCTAAAACCACAGCTAAACTAAAGACAGATCAACAGTCCTTCTCAGTCTGTCTCTTCCTCTAATGGACTCAGGGATGACCTCAAAGCTTTGACAAAATCAGGATTATTGCCATGTGTTGGAATAAATTGCTCATACAAACCCTGATAGCATCATTGTCAAGGCCCTTAAGTACAGAGAACATCTTTGCTGTTTTTCTTTTCTTTTCAATCATAGGTCTGGTTTATCCATTCCCCTTTTGCAATATATTTAAAGTGTTCACACATAAATCTTGTAGTGGTCTGTAGAAAACTTGTTAAAAGGTTACCTATCACATTAAACAGATGTGTTTGAAGGTCGCCGTCCTTGCAATCATAATCATCATCACCTTAATTATTATCCCATTATCATAGTCTTCAGCATCATTATCACTATAACCTCAGCCTCCCCGTCATCATCGATCTAATCTCTCCAGTCAAAGCTTTAAGGAACTGTACTTCGTATCCTGTGCACTTCCCAAGTCAAGTCATAAATATTTAATGGATTTCATGGTCTGTCTTACTTGCCTAATTTGCTGTGGAAGTTGTTCGGGAAAAAAACTTTTGCAATTTGCAGATTGTGTAGTTTAACACATATAGCAGCTGTGGAGGGGTAATGACTAGTTCTTATCACACCTCAGGGGCTGCACTCAGGACATTTTGTAGGGGCTTAACTGTGCTAATACAGATAAAAGATCCCGCATACATCCTAAATCCCATTAAGCTATACTGTAATGAGGGTGCCAAATATCAGCTATAGGTAGTGCAAGACAAGATTTGAGTACATTCAGTCACAGGTGTTTAATGCATTTCAGTCGATTTACCACATGAATGTGTATTTCTTCATGCACCCACTTGCCATTTTGTTGCTTGTGGTCCAAAGCACACCTGCTTTTCAAATGTTTTTTAAAAATGTTTGTAACACCACAAGCTGAGTGCTACCTAGTACAATAATATTGGAGAGAAAGCAGACATCTCTACCAGCGATGTCTCCAACAATTGGCAACTCTCACCAACACTGATTTATAAATAGCACTACAGGTAAGAGAAAAACTTTCAACACATTCGCATCCGAACTCATCAAATACCGCTGCTTTGTCAGTGGACCTACAGTACATACCAGAAAAATATGCACTGGGTACCCCCCTGCTTCAATTTTGGATGTTCACCGATGGTATGTCAAATTATGCTAGTTAACTGTATTGTGTCCTTTCAAAATGCACTTCCCATTTTTACAGGAAGTGTAAAGTTTTTGCTTGTCAATGAATACAGTCTTTTTCTAAAAAAAAACTAACAACATAGGTAAATACTTTACTTTTTCAATCTACTTCCTTAAATCCAGGCAAAAAAAGCAGTTTAGTTAGGTAAGGAAAAAAGCATCATGGTTTTGCTTAAACTAAGTAGGTGGTTACCTACACAATGTAATGTGATGTGGCATATGTCACCAGTGTATCTGCTACACATACTAGCACACTGCGTTGTTGTTAACACAACTCCACTGACTTTTGATTCCACACAGGAAACAAACAGTGGGCTGGTGGGTGACAGTCCAGCGTTTGTTTGACCCATTCACCTATCCTCGCACCTATTACTGTATATAAGGACTTTCTTTCCCTTTATGGTATAGTCACCGGGAGCAACACAAGCTGCTGCCACCCGGTGACTATCAGATGGCCACAAAGAGTGCCTCTGTGCATCATTGTCTAGTGTTCACTGCTTAAGTGGCAATATTTGATGCTTCAGGTTTTGCCTGCTGTGTTAGAAATGGCCACCGCCCATTGTATATCACACCACCGCAAAGGTTCCTCTGTGGATGGGTGTCTGATGCCAAGACTGACAAAACTGTGCTATTTGAAAAGTTGGGTGTGGGAACTGGTTAAAAATATTTAGTTTTGATTTTGTGGTGCTGTCCCTATTATAGAGTCATGATAGTTCTTCTGTTAATACGTTTTGGACTAAGACAGGTTACAGACAGTGTTAAAGCCAACTAGTCAGTTCCAGGAAAAATTGCTTTGATTTTACAAGAAAGACAAGTTAATTGCAGTCTGCATCAGGTCTCCCTGCTGAAAGATAATGAAGGCTTAGACAATAATGATACCTCTATCACCACCGGGTCAGCCAATGCACTTGGTTTAAAATTGCTCATTTGAGTCTTATTGTGATTGACAGAACAGAGATTGATTTACCCCACTCTCAGGCAGTGAACTTTAACACTGGCACAGACAGTCCACCACAGTGTGATGCAAATGCACGCCTGCACAGTGTCACCCCAGTGGACAAGCGTCAACATTTTCAGCAGGTATTGATCTTGTGGTGACACTGGATTTAATATGCTTTAGACTTGTCAACAACCACAAGGGACGCAGGTCTCCTCTTGGCTCTCTGTCTGTGATTTGACGAACGTTTGGCCTTAAAGTGAGGATAGAAAATCCTGCAGAGGATTTTTAGGGATGCAGAATGCAATCGCATCGCCTGAGCTCACATTGAAATGACATTTTTCATTTTCGTTATTTCAAGCAGAGATACGCTGATGCCACTTTTCCTCTCATGATACTGATTCTGAAACATAAGTTAAGGGGTTTGGCCAATAGCAGCCGTTTTTTCCTTTTTCAGTTTAATATAAGTATGTGTGGGACTGATAGGATCACTCCTCTAAATGAAAGGTAACATAAAGCTGTAATCAGGCAACAGCTCTGAACTATAAGTGGAGATGTTTATACACCGTCCTTTTCAGATTTTTAAAAGTTAATTGTGTTATGAAAATGACACTGACTCATAAATAACATTTTATATCGATCAGCCATGTCTGGTCAATACTAGTGCCTCTAATAAGGTCACTATTGGCGCCATTACTGGTGCAATATATTGGACTTGTGTATTACTATTTTCAAGGTAAAAAATGTGACATTTTCAGATGTCAAAGTCAATTTTGTTATTCTATATCTGTCTTTAGCCTGTCCATTAAAAATGTACCCTTGTAGGTCATCTTACTTCATCAACAACATGCATTGGTTGTATGAATACAAATGTAAATGAAATTATACATTCTTTGTATTCATTAGTACCATGTCAAAGAAAAGGAAAAACTGACTTTTTTGTTTAAAAAACAAAAAACCTAAGCACCCCCTAAGCTGTAGGCCAGCAAGTTTACCAGGTAGATGCAAGATCTCATCCCAGCTCATCAAATACTCTGGCTATGACTCCCTGGGTACTCCTTACATCAGGTTTGAATATATGGGGATGGCATGTTACATGCGCTGTGTCTTTTCAAAATAGCATACATATTTCGGTTCCTTTGTTTTTAAGTTGGTTTCCTTTGGTTTAGACACAAAAGTCTGTGGTTAGGTTTAGAAAAAAATCATGGTTTAGCTTAAAATTAGTACGGTTTTTACCAACGTAATGTCACGTCATGTGACATGCGTCATGAACATAGCATGTCACACATACTCGGACACTATATTATTATTAAAATATTATTATTAAATAGACATCTTTGGAACAGTAAAGTTTCATTTCAATCACGTCATGTAACACCACTTTCTAAACCAAACAGCTGAGTAGTGGCTTGATACAGTTCATGACACAGCTCGCCTTCTGCACAGGAATACTGAAGTTGAGAAAATGTAGTGCCAAAAGAAAGGGCCGTGTGATGGTGAGGTAAAGTGGTGAAAACACTCTAAATATACCGTCCACTGATAGTTTTTTTTAGGTAGACCATTTTTTAAATAGGTTTTCATATCAGCCCCACACCACAGCAGTGTAATGCCGAGCTTTGGGGTGTTTCTGCAAACAGGGAGCGCATTGACTGCTATCTACTGTATGTAACACACTGACATCAATCAGTCATCATCAATCAATACATCAATTTCTAATACAACCCTACTTCAAATATCCCGAAGTATCACTTTAAGGGACAGATGTTGGTCTCAAGAGCTGATGGAGAGAAGAGAAGAGCGAACATTGTCATGATATCCATCAGGCGGACAGAAACATGGCTCTAAATCAATGCTAATGTTGCTCCGTGTCAGGTGGATGTGAGTGTTTGTTAGCATGTTAGTGTTATGGCACTGTGTGCCTGCTGTTGCCTCGAAGTTTCTGGGCTAAAACATGAATTCATAGAGCTTTAGAAAAAATGACACTTTCATGGATTCAAAAAGACACACACAGACGCAGTATAGCTGATGCCTAATCAGTTCTACTGTGTAGCTGCAGCAGGTAAATATCCTTTTTTCAGCTGCTTCGAGCATAAATGACCAACATGTGCTCCTTTTTCTTTCCTCTGCTTTGTCTCTGTCTCACTCACTCTGCCTGTACACAGTTGTTGAAAGCGCCTTCTTTGTTTCAGCGTATTATATATTCATGTGCAAATGCCTCTCTCTCTCAGTGCGAGCAAGTTAATGTGAATCTACATTATTTATCCCTGAGCTTAATGAACAGTCCTAGCCTTCCCAAATCACTGGAATATTATACATCTGAAAGTGTCAACACAAGCTGGGCTGTCAACATAATTACACCATGTGATGTGACAGCCTTACTTCAAGCCTCATTCATAGTTTCCACTTCGCTTTCCTTTCTGTCATTGTATCAAACAGCAAATGTGAATATCCTCTCTATATGCTGGTGGCAGCAACTGATGCTTATCTAAAGTTGTCCCCTTACATGCTGAAGGATTTCTATTTATTTATAGCACCTCCCAAACCAACAGTTACTGCTGCGGGTGGTGGTAAAATTAACCAAGCATGGTGGGTGGTGATTGTTGGCCGCATTGCTAATCAGAAGTAAAAATCTCCACAGATTAAAGCGAACACTCGCAGCGGCCTCGCTGTGTCGATGCGCTGTCAGCTCAGCGTGATGATAAATGTTTACGGCACTACATTAAGAGGAAATTACCTCTTTTTGCTAGAGGCCAGATCATTCATTCACAGGCGTAGCATGCCCATCGTCGGCCCTGTCGTAAATTAGTCTGCACCTTTCAGTGGGAAGAAAGGTGGGGAGGATTAGGGAAATCAATCTTTTAGACGGGCAGTTAAAATCATTATTTGGCTTCCTGCAGGACACAGGTTGTGCTACAGAGTGACAAATTGTCCCACGCTGTTCTAAACATCCATGCGGTATGGTGGCTTTGTGTCTCTCTGTATGGAGATGACCAGACTGACAGACGAGAAGAGAGCATGCTGAGTTAGTGAGGTTATTAAGGCTGCAGGACCTCTACAATTATTCATAAGAAGCCACCATAACAAGCCCACAGTGACTTTCGCCAAAGATTCACGGTGTGCTCAAAAAAAAAAAAATCCAGCATAGAGTCTATTATTTTCACTCCCTCTCCTCCATCAAGGTTCAGAGCTGAAAGCAAGAAAAGTAGAAAGCAGAATCCTTCCTCAGGCGTGGCATCCACGCAAAGTATCCGCTTTGTGTGTCAAAACTGTCCAAAAATAATCACAGATTGTCTCATTTCAGGGATGTAAAATGCCCTTGTCATGCTGTGACTGACATTGTTTACATCTGTGCTCTAACGTAAGGAGAGATTTGCATTTTTAACAAGAAGAGATCTAAACAGAGTTTTCACAGCGACATGATTCAGACCCACAGCAATCAGCGCTCGACCGCATCATCTGCTGCTAATCCAGTTAATCTTTCCAGTGGCGACTGTTCCAGGATGGCTGTTTCCCTGTTATTTTAGGAGAACGATTACGCATTGTGGAATTAACAATGGTTTAACCTCTTCACAAGATTTCTTTACATCCTGCCTGCAGAGAGCTTGGGCAAAAAAAGATTCAATGGGGAGCTCTGCTGCTCTTGCCTCCTGTGGAAAACACAATGTGAACCAAGATGTTCGCATCAATTATTAGATATCATTCATTGCATAAATGATACTATGAGAAAGAGGTACCTGCTTCCTCATTTGTGAAAGCCTTGAATTTTTGCTCATCATTTCAGTGGGATGATGTGAACTACCCGACTGTCTTCTGAGCAGATAATACCCCCTGTTACCTGCCCTGTGAGATTTTAATGAGGCAGAGGATTCCTGTAAAAAAAATCACTTTTTAATTACCGGTAGGACCCATTTCCTTCTTTCTAGTCCAGTAATGTCCAACTACAGGAAATCAATTTAGTGCTGTACTGCAAGAGGGAGTAGCCACATTTACTCTTTGGGCTGAAAAATGACCAGAAACTGTGCAAATTTTGCATAAAAGCCTAAAGTCATAAATTCAAAATATTGCATGGGAGCTGCTCAAAACTTTTCTTAAAAAAGTGTGCAGATAAAACTGACACAGTCTTCATTCATTTCATTTTGTTCTGTGCCAGTTAGGTTATAGATCTTTGGCTGCTGAATATGTACAGTTTATGATGGCTCACACTGTATGAGAGACACTGCTGTCTTTTCCACATGTTGCCTGGATACCATATTATGCCTGGATACCCTTTGTCTCAGGTTAATGTGATTATTTTTCACAATCTGTGACCTTTACACAATTTCTTTCTTTCTTTTTTTTTTTTGCAGATTCCTCTTTTCCGCTGACTTCCACTATAGCCAATTTGTAACAATATGTACTGTATATTTTAATCAAATTTGGTGACTTTCATGTGGTGTTCTGATACATTTACAATTCACTGGAAGTATAAATCAGCAATAATTATTTAGGATTAAAAGGCATATTGCTGCTCTGCTATTTTCACATGATTTATGTCTTAAATAAATGTTTTGTAGATATTTTTCTTCCATGTTAATCCTTTGTATACATCACAAAATACAAAATTAAGTTGACAAAATGAAGTTGACTTGACTGAGTTAGTCAAAAGTAGTGCTATTTTATACAGAAATGTTGCCATATTATTTTTAGTAAATTGAAAAGGTTTTTATTATGCTATTTATTCCATGCACTTATTTTCTATATGTATATGTAATTATCAAAATAAGCTTAATTCAAAACAAATGATATAGAAAATGGTGTTGAGTGTATTTAATATAACTGAGTAAATTAGGGCTGCAGCTAACGATTATTTTGATAATCGATTAATATAATAATCGGTTGATTATTTTTTCGATTCATTGAATAATCAGTTTTTTAAAAATAAAAATAATAGTAAAATAAGCATTTTTTTTCTCCCATCACTTTGCTCAAACACAGATTATCACTGACAACAATGCAAAAAGTGCAGTGCATAAACAGATGGTTGCTTCAACATCCCTGAGCTGTCAAAATAATATCAAATTAAAAATAATAAATAACTCAAACATGAAACAATTCAAAAAATAAATGTTGACAGTTTTACAACATACCGTTACGTTTCCTTACGTTAAAACTGTACGTGCGTCGTTTTTTGTCAACTTACCTGCTGTTCAGCTCTCCTCCTCCTCCTCCTCCTCCTCCTCCTCCTCTTTCGCTTTTGTTTTAGATGTTGCATCATAACCGTCGTGCTCGCGTGCCATGTCACTTTTGGATATTTTGCAGCTAACACACTTCTTTGTTTTGCATAACGTGAAGTGCTCCCAAACTTTTGAAGTTTTCGTAGGAAACGTCCTCGTCAGTACCCGATCTGTTCCGCCTGCCTGATCCGTTCCCGCATGCGCAATCACTTCGCCATCGTGGCTACCTACGGCAGCCTTACTTTGACAAACAGGTGCGTCAGTACCTGATCCCTGCCTCATAACTGCGAAGTTTATGTGGTGAGAAATAATGCTTAAAAACTGGTTTCCATGCTTAGAGAGCTTGTCTCTGCAAAAACATGAAGAGTACGAAAAGCAAAATGTGCATAGAATATAACTGATAATTAATAGATGAAAACAACTTATGATTAAAAAGATGTTTGCAAGTGAGGAGTTTCACAACAAATATTTTATAATGACGAAATGAATATAATAACATACAGTAATTACATATATATAATTATTATTAGGCCTATATTATCAGCGACTGCATGGCCAATTTTGACATTTTATGGGTGCGTTTGGAGGTTATTGAGGATGCGGAATCCATTTCTGATATTTTCAAAATGTATGTTTTAAACTAGAAGTCTGCATATTCTAACTGTTGGGATGTATTTTGATTCAATTTAGACATTTTAGAAAACATAATGAATTGCCAGCATGAGACAGGTAGCTTACTCTGTATTATGTATTTGAAATAACTGAAATAACTTTGAATCAGTTATAAATTGTACTATATTTATTTATAAACACATGAATAGAACATCTTTAAGTCTTCTTCTTCCTCTGCCTCTGTGTCTCTACAAGTGACATTTTTTTCTCAAAACTTTATTTATACCAAAGAGGCATAACAATAATAATTCATGCGAAATATACAAAACGGTAGTACAACCTTTGAACAAGTCAGGGGTCTGATGTCCATAGTTCTTCCTCTGTCTCCGCAAAAGTTGCTAGTTTGACCGAGCATGCTTACATCTGATGTGGCAGCGTATAAAACATGATAAAACACCTGTTTGTCTAAGTGAGGCTGCCATAGGTAGCTGTCCAAGATGGCGGACTGCTTGTGCATGCAGGGAACGGATTGGGCAGATGTAACGGTTCAGGTACTGACATTTCTCTATGCCTCCGCCACGCCTCAAAACGTCTGCATGTGACGTAAACAGTCCCGCGACACAGCGAATGACGAAATAATAGCGCGACACAACGAATCGATAATTTTGTTCTTTGCCAAAACATTCAATAATCAATTATAATCAATTTTATCAATTTGTTGTTGCAGCCCTAGAGTAAATACTTACTTACTCAGTTTAGGTGATTCACTTGCATTACCAATTTAATTAACCCATACTTAAATTTAGTACATTTAAATAGGCTTTATAAATAGAATTCATTTAATCTAAAAAAAGGATACATTGATTCAAATCAATGAAATTCATGCAAAATGTTCCCATTTTTTTTAAGAAAGTAGTTTTCACACTGTATAGTGTCAAGATGTTTGAGTTTCTTTGTAACATTATTGTTCAGTGCTTACTAATAATTCATTAGATTTTCCACTCTTGTGATTTTCTTATTATTTTTTAGCCTACTTTCTGCAAATTAGACAACATTCCTCAACATCTTGGGCTGAAACTGTTTTCTGTCTAACACACAGTCTGTATGAGTTCAATAAAATGAGACTGAATTGTTGTTTGAAACAGTATCAACACTCACAACATGTTTGTTATTAGTTTTTCAGCACTGTCTATGCACTCCCAAAAGTAAGAAGCCAAAGAAAACCAACAACAACAAAAAAAATCGATCATTATCAACTATAAAGTTATGGTGGGGCAATTTGACATTTTTTCTGTTTTGGATGTATGCCCATTACCATTGTCATGAATTCAAGAATTCAAAAATTATTGCCAGAATAAATGCTGGCATTGCACATTTCTGCTGACCATGAAAATGTTAAATTTGTGTGTTTCATAAGTAGCTGATATGTTGATGATATGTTTATTTACATTTCAGTTTTCAATTCCATGTTGTGACGATGCTGTGGTTAGGTTTAGGTGCAAAAACCACTTGGTTAGGGTTATGAAAACAACGTGTTATGAGATAAAATACCCAGTTTTGTTGCTTCAAACATGGCTGAACATGTCGGTGGTCTCAAACAGTGGTCTGTAGCTTCACAGCATCTCACCAAAGAGTCCCATCATTCACCATCCTCTCCTCCTTCGGATGACAAACTCTGCTCTTATACATTTCTACATCACCTTAGAAATGTTTATATTATACATGTAAAATGTAACATGTCTGTGGTTTGCAGCAATGCAATATGCCAATATTTTATTCTGGCTCCTCGGCTGAATAATTAAACTTAAACGCAAGATCATATAGTGTTCGGGATATGAAGCCTCCTCAGTAGTCTGCAATGAATTTTAAAGCTGTTTAATCATGACAAGCTGTAAAAACTTGGCAGCCTGTTGTAGCATGGTGGGTAGTAAAGCTGTCATAGGTAACACTAAATTAGTCTATTTAATTAAAGTTAACTTTAATCAAGAAGAACCAAATAAATCCACAACTTTTGAAGCTAAGAACAAATGACACTGGCTTTTTTCTATACAAAGATATATTCATCACATATAGTTGTTATTCTCAGTGATGGAAGTACTTCTGTTTCTGTTTCAGTAACATACAGTATAAAAGTACAGTCTCATTATTGATCCTCTGTAACCATTCATCCAACAAGCCTCATGCTAGCCCAGGTTTAAAAACACTGTTGTGGCTACTCCTCAGAGAAATGGGATTAATTCACAATTGGAATTCTGTCACTTTCAACTTTGCAAGGCGTAAACGAGATGCTGATTGGACAAAACTTTGCAGGTGACCTCTTTGAGGCAAAATTGTGGTGTGGTTCAACCAGACACACAGCTGCACGCTTGAGATGAATCACATCCCCAACAGGGTCAAACAATGTATCAATAGATTGTTCAAGCGTGGAGCCGAGAGTCTTCAAATGTTCATTTCCATACATGTTCAGAGGCCGACTGAGACCCATCAGAAGAGCTGTGATCAATATTATGCATTCGTCTCTAAGGAGGCGTAAAGCTGATGAGGCCAGTTTGTGTTGAGTGCTTCCTGCATAGCAATTTACTAACTGTGTGTGTGTGTGTGTGTGTGTGTGTGTGTGTGTGTGTGTGTGTGTGTGTGTGTGTGTGTGTGTGATGTTAAGGGCAGGTCTCTATGTATGCATGCTCATATGTAATATATACATCTATCCATCTAAGTAAGACAAATAATGGCAATTCCCTGCAAGGAAAATAGGAAGGTTGCAGCAACGAAGGTAAAATGAGGCCCAAAGAAACACAAGCAAAGGGCTAGAATACATCAGAAATAAATGCAATAGAAAATAAAAAGGTATATCAGTTAAAGTAAAAATTAAACCAAGTAAATGGCCAATAATAGATTTATTTCACAGTTTTTACCACTTAGACAGTCAGCCCAGTCACCAGAAGACATTGTTGGCAATGTACATTTCGGCAAACGACAAATGCATTTGTATTTATATATGTCACATCAACTTTTCTAAGATGACCTAACATATGAGCTGACTTTGTCATCAGAGGTTGGAGGAGATGGTGGATGGCATGAAACCTACACAAGAGACCACTGCAGACTGCTGTTTGAGACCAAAGATCAACATAACTGCATATTTTTCAGTCATTGCTGCATTTCTGGCAGCTTTCAGCCCCTAAACATGTTTTTTTTAGTAACCCTTGGCTCTTTTTTAGCGACCCATGGCTTATTTTCCTTCTGCTTTTTGGTTCCCAAATGTGGTTATTGTTTAGCAACCCATAGCCGTCTTTCCAGTGGCTTTTTAGCCCCTAAATGTGGATGTTTTTAGTCACCTGTGACTCTTTCTTCTGGTGGCTTTTTAGCCCCCTGACATGGGTGTTTTTAGTGACCCATGGCTGTTTCTCCAGTGGCTATTTGGCCCCCAAACTTGGGTGTTTTTTAAGAGATCACGACTTTTTTTTTCACCTGGTTTTCAGCCCCCCCAAAAGTGTGTGTTTTTTTAGCAGCCATCAGCTTTTTTTTCAGCGGCTTTTCAGCTTCCAAAAGTGGGTGGTTTTTAGCAACCTGTGGCTCTCTTTCCAGTGACTATTCA
This sequence comes from Plectropomus leopardus, assembly GCF_026936395.1. Classification (NCBI taxonomy): domain Eukaryota; kingdom Metazoa; phylum Chordata; class Actinopteri; order Perciformes; family Serranidae; genus Plectropomus; species Plectropomus leopardus. The sequence goes on from NC_142182.1 coordinate 21,682,471, forward strand.
GCCCCCAAACATTTGTTTTTAGCATCCACTGGTTGTTTTTGTTGTGGCTTTTCAGCCCCCAAACAGGTGTTTTTAGTGGCCTGTGGCTCTTTTTCCAGCTGCTTTTTAGCCCCCAAACATGGTTATTTTTGAGCGACCACTGGCTCTATATTCAGCAGCTTATCAGCCCCTAAACATGGGTGTTTTTTGTGGTTTATATCTGTGGTTTACAGAAATGTAAAATGGCAACATTTTCTCTAGCTATTGTGTTATGACTGAAACGAATATGACAAAGGAAACATCTGTTGTATATGTCTGTATACTGTGAATGGATGAATAGTTAAAAAAGATAAATTTTTACATATAATCTTGGCAATGTATATTTTTACCAATCATATAGTATATCAGCATATACAATGTCGAGAGCAGTGAGCAGGAAATGGAAATTTTAGGATACTTAAGAGAAAAATCTAACTTAAAATGACAGGATAAATGTAGCCATGAAAATCCCCACTTTTTGAGTTTGAGTAACCTTTGGTCCCTGTAATTCATCCCTTTGATGCAAACCCTCAAATGTCATCTTTGGACCTTCTGACACTCTCATTTGAATAAGGAGGACAAACAAATACTGTAAGGATCTTAAAATAATCTAAACATCCATCCTTGTTTACTTCTACCAGTCTGCACACAGTGGCATGCTCGCAGTGTGACGGTCGCCCAGGGGATCTGCCTTGTATTTTATGCATTCAAACAAACCTGTTGCTGCTCCTTTACAGCAGCCTCTTACATAATAAATGTGGAACATAGCAGAGGGAATAACACTAACCCTAACAACAGTAGTAGCAACAGTCAACCGCAACAACAACATCACCATATATAATAAATGTGCTGAAAAAGAGATTAAAATTATTCATCCATTCATTTGAAATTAGGATCTAGATCAAGATCCTAGTAAAATAAAAATAAACAACACAAATTAAACATAATTTGGTGCATCAAAAATGTTTTTCTCCTTCTAATCCATCTTGTTAATCTTCTCGCCACCCCTTGAATTTATTATGTGACCACATTTATGATCCAATATTTTGTTTTTCATGTAAATATTAGTATGGCATCCTTTCTAATGCTGTTTTCAAGAGCAGTGGGAGGGCTTACATAAAAATTCCAGACATATTTCAATACTATTTAATTTTGTTTTGCTCACAAATATACAGAGCAAATCCAAAACATCAATCCCAGAAATCTCTTGCAAACTCGCCTAGGGGTCCCAATGCTAAGGATGAGGTTTAACTGAGGGATAAACTTCAGAAAATTACTCTTTTCCCACTAGATAAACATTTACTGTAAATCAAATTCACTAGCAGAGGTAGAGACGTCCCACAGAGTGACAGAGAATGAACTACATGTTCCCTCAGAGCTGCCAGGCTCATGAATACACACTGTATATCCAGGATGTGTTTGTTCACTGCTCAGAGATACTGTTCCAGGTTAGGATGGAAAAACAAAGCAGAGTTGACACAAGCGTTGGACTGTTCTGTTGCTGGGGCTGGGATGGCTATTTCTGGACAGGCCCCTATGATTCATCAGTGGCTGTTAGGAGGTCTGACGTGTCAAGATGTGTCATTCCACTAATTGCCACTCTGACTTATCCTAAGCCCTCTTTCCATCCCCTGAGCTCTCTTCTGACCTGAGATAATTCCAGTACAAAACTAAGCAGAGAGAGCAGGTTTTATACACCACAGGGAAGGAGAATGTGCTTTGGCTCTCCAGAGGTTAGTGTACAAAGCAGTGACGCCCCGAGAAAGTTTACATAGGGGTGGCTTGATGGGGGCCAGTGAAAATCTTTGGGTGGCACACCAAACCAAAAGTAAGAACAGAACCTAACATGAACAGAGATATTGTTATGCTGTTTGTTAGAAGATTTATTGTTCTTCAAATAGCCTGGTTTTCCTTTTCCTTAAATATACAAATATCCAGCTTTAATTTGAAATAGTACAAAACAAAACATATGCTGGGGTAAAAAGGGTTAAGTTCAGAAGAGACCAAGCAGCAAGCCCCAGGGCTGAAAAAAAAAGCCAATGCAGAAGTGCCAAAATCTGCAGATCCTCAAATGCTCACTTGAGGCTAGATCCAAGGGTGAGTCAATCCCAGAGACCTCCATGTTAAAATGTCCAATTTTACAGCAGAAACAAACTTGTTTACAGCCTGGTACAAAACCCCCAAACAGCTTTTGTCTCTATAGTTCATTTCAACATTAATGAACTGTACAGGATTAATGTAACTCACTCATTTATGTAGGTGTTAAGATACGCATATTTAATGGTTTGACTGCTTGAGTGACAGGCCGTCTGTGGGACGTCGCTACAGTCTATGATTCAGATGCACTCCTCATTCTTCCACTGTTGGAATAGAAATACTTCAATTCTTTTCGGAAGGATGGAATAACAATCCATCAAAACTAATCCTCCTGCATTTCTCTGTTAGTAGTAAATAAGTAATTATACATGATCAGTTGTCTTGATATAACAGACATATTCTGCGTCATTATGGCGATATCTTTACCAAATCGTTTTTATTATTTTTGCACTGAATTTTTGTTATTCTTATATATCTACATGTCCCACTCACTTATCAAAATTCTATTTTTATGCCATTGCTGTTATAGTTTTTTCATCATTTTCTTGTTCTCTCTGAATGTTGTTCACTTTTTGTTGTGCTATCATACTTCAGATGAGAGAAGATCTGAGTTGACAAAAAAGACTCATCTGAGTCATGCTCAGTTATTCTTGTGCACACTAAGCATTAAGATTAAGGAACAACAAGAGGGTTTTTTGGCAACATACAAGCTGCTGTACCTAATTGATAAAGCTTGTTGGGGATGAGCCTGAGAGGAATACCTGCTGAATTGAAGTATGGTTTTGCCAACACCAGTTTTGTGTCTAATATTCTTTTATTTGTTCATTTAAACTATATTTAAACTGGAGTAAAACACATTGAGATTTAAAGTCTCTTTTTCAAGTGTATTGACCGAGACAGGCAAATGACACGGTTGCAGACATTAAAAAAAAAGAAGAGAAAGAAGAAAAGAATAACAATTTAAAATGATAACAAAAAACAATTGACAAAATAATAGAATAAAAGATATCATAAAAAAGATATCAAAAAACATTCTTAAGTCAGATGCACCAGTTTGAGAGACCAGGACTGAACATCTGTCAAAGACAAGACAGCGTACAGGCCTCTTTGGGGTAAATGCTAATAGAACAATATATCTATAAAGGAAACTAAATATGATATAGGTTAAATGCATTAAAAGCACAAAGGTTAGACATTATTTGTTACTGTATACATTAATATGAAAAGTATGTTAACAAACTTTATCCTTATCATTTGCTAGATTGTTTTAATGTATATATACTGTATGCCGGAAAAAAACATGAAATATATTCTAGAAAATCGATAAAGTTAATCTTAGTTTAGTTTATCTGAAATCAGGCGCATGTGTGCACCATGTCTATTTGAATTAATGTAGTGAAATAACAATCTAGTAAACTGAAAATAGGTCTGCTCAAAGCACCAAACTGAACTATAGTGCAGTTCTTGAGTAAATGTTGTCCTCCACCAGATGTCTACTGGGAATGAGCAGGATAAGGAATATATGAAGTCTTTCCCAAAAGCCCAAATATTCAGGCCTGCACTGTCGTCACTCTAAACTTTTCACAGCTTCTCCACCACTGGCAGTCCGGATTTGATTTATGGAACTAAATTTAATGGACAACAGTGAGCAACAAAGCCTGTTTTGCTTTGTGTTTCATCAGTACTGAAAATAAGTGTTCACTTTTTATGCATATTTATGTCCCAGTATTATTCAGGAAGATCAACATTTCCATTTGGGGCATGAAAACACCATTTCCCATCTGGTATAAGCCCCCATCATGATTATGTGCTGGGATAGGCTCATATTACCCAGGGTATCCTATTTAATGTTTTTTTTTCATGGTCACACTGAGTTCTCTTTTCATAATAATATCCACAGTATTCAGCTTAATTATGTATGCTGGGGTATTTGTGATTAGGATATGAATATGCATATAAACAGCTTAGCCCAAATATGACCTCAACTGGAGCATGAGCTGCTATCCTCAGTATCCTCTCTGTGTTAAGGCGCTCAGTGGTGCAATGTCATTTTCACTGAAATTTTGTAATAAGCTTGACTTAATAGGCCCACCATGGATACTTGTGATTAGAAACAGACTGACATTTTTTCCACATTGCATATTTCTTCACTGATTAATGCCTTGATTTTAGTGCTCACAATATTAAAGTGCAATTTATGGCGGTTTAAGTGTATTTTTACACCTGCCTCGTTCTGTTTAGCTGAATCGAACTTTGGAGTGTTTACCCCCTTGGTGAGGTTTGTTTGGGCGTGTGCAGCAACTCCACTTTGTGCCGACCAAAACAATTGGACCCAGACCTTATTGAAAAGGTGGACTTACTCCAATTACAAATGAACTATGGTAAGTTTAGTACAGTTTGTTCATGGTGAGAACATGATTCAACCCATCTGGGAGAAGCACTACAACTTTTGTGGATTAAACCATTTCCCATAGCCAGCTGTGCTGTGCTTACCTAGTAGATCTTTGGAAATATTTTCAGCTAATGAGCATTTTCAGGAGTATTAATGTGAGCCTCCCCCTGAACTGTCCAGATATGCAGCTATGGTGACTCCAGTGCGTCAAAACATTATTTTCTAGCTGCAGACGCAACTCATTTTCAACAACTATTGGCTAAAATCAAACTGCATACACCTAACATTGTGAAATTAGAAAGAAATATGTCAAAACTATTACTGGAGCAGAAAACAAGTCTTCTCTGTTTCAACCCATTGTTTACTTCTAAAATTAGTGTGTGTATGCAGGTTTTTTAAACTTAAGAAAAACTAAATAAAAAAGGTCGATAGACAGCGTTCGCGTTGCCAGTAGATTCTGCGGCAGACGAGCAAGTGTGTCACATTCTATCTCACCAATGGCCTGCAAAGCAGGTTTGGAAAATGTAGAAAGCAGCATGGAGGCCAGTGAAAATGTTTCAGTCTCTTGTCCTTTCCCATTAAATACAAAAGCCAGATGTTAGTGGGTGTTTATGATTTTTTTATCCAGTGGAAAAGAGGCTTGTGAAATTGGTCCCTGTTTCAGACCAGACAAAATGAACAGCCAAGTACACTGGGCACAGACACAACACAACACATCTACTGCAGCATGTCCACAGCAACATGCTTCCCTTACTTTCAGCTGAAGCTATACTACTCTGACTAAGGAAGCCCCATTCACCTGTGCGGGCATTGCATTGTTTTTCTCTATTTTTGTGCATTTTTTTTTTTCATTTTTAATTGCACTCTACAACAGGTAAAAACTGCACCAAACTGGGTAAAAAAAAAAAAAAATCTGTTTGAACAAAATTAAAATGAATAGCTCATTGTACTAGAGACAATATGATGAAGCAGAGCATCTGTCCTGGTGTTTTTACATTTTACATAAAAATAAAACGATCAAATCAATGTCGTTACAAAAGGCAGTATAGTTAATTGACAGTTCCAAACCCTGCATGCATTATTATTTGGCAAAACTCAACATGCACACAGTCTGGCCCATGACCCCACGCAACAAAGCAGGAATTTGTGTAGTAAATACAAAACTCCATACACTGCCCTAGCTACAAGAAGTGTCATGTTCATACCCCATGTATCTTAGCCATTTAGTCTGTTGTCATACAATTTACACATTTAACATTTTTCTACACATATTTTTGAATCGCATATCGTGCAATGCATAAGGCCTCATAAGATTTATACAATGCTTTGTATGTAAGATCTTTATTCTAACCAGCAACTATGGAAGTAAAATAAACAAAAATACAATTTAGTGGAGTAAAAAGTAGCTTAAAACAGAAAACCTAAATATACTCAATCACCTTGGGTTTTTTTTTTTTTTTACCACCTTTATTGTAATACAGTTTATTTTGTATTTTCCAGTAACATGTCTCCTTGATATAAAAGCAAAAATATCTTTCTCAGAACAGAAATAAGAACCGAGTGAGGCCGGTGCTCTCTAATCTGAGGTCCAGGGTCGTGGAGAGGTTTTCTGAGAGGTCCCTGTCAAAATGAAGGTTGGTTCAATTTCACTCTCCCTGTTATCTCCCCTTCAACAGTACGGAAAGGCAACAAAAGCCTTTGAAAGGCTCCGTGGGATGAAACCTCTATTAAGTCCTCCAGACCTCTATTAGGTCTGGATTGATTTTTTTTGACATGAAAGTTTGGGCTGCTATCTTCCAACTTTACATTTTTTTCTGACTTCTTCCAGAACCGGAACATCCTAAATAATAGTCAGTTTTTTTAAACTTTTTATTTTACTTTTTTAAAATCTCCCAGAGGGGTCCCTTGGACAAATGTGCACCCCAGAAATGTGTTCCCCTAAAGTCTTATCAGCACCCCTGGGTTTGAGGGTTACCGCCAGTCTTATCTTAGGCTGTATTTTAAATAGGATGCACTTTGTCTTGTGATGACAGGTGAATCCAGGGATCTGACCGTCCGTGCCACGCATGCACCGCTGGAACGCACGAATTCAGTCGCACCGCCCTCCCGTCCGCCTGCTGCCGGGAGGAGCGGAGGAGAGAGCAGACCGGAGCGCAGCATCAACAGTCACGGTACCTTAGGGATGTGGCGGCAGTCTCGACAGCTAGAAAATGCTCCGTGAAATTCTCAAAGTTTGTCTTCTGTGAGAGCTGAAGACAAAGACGAAAACGCGCGAGAGAGAAAGAGAGAGAGAAAGAGAGAGAGAGAGAGAAAGAGAAAGAGAGAGAGAGAGGGAGGGAGGGAGGAAAACAAATCGCGCGGAGGTGCATCCGCCGCCGCAGAAATTTCCAGCGGTGCCTACCCGCCTGCTACCCGGGCTCAGTCATCCGAGATCGCGAAGCGCGTCGGAGCCAGTGTCCGAGCCAATCTACCCATCAGGAGACAAGAGAGGGAGAGAGAGAAAGCAGTCTACTTCAGATATTACCCCCCTGCGTTTGGCCCCCAGCAGTGTGTGCCGATGTGGAGGTGAGTGTCGATGTGCTGATTGTGTGATATTGGTCGCTTTGACAGCGAGTTGAGGTGATGATTGCTGAAGGACTCGCAGGTAAGGGCCACGTGGTTAGACTGTTAACTGTACCAGCACGCGTGTTCGGGTTCTTATCGAGCTCCGCAGTGTGTCACCGAGATGGACCCCGAGTCACAACTTTAATAACACCCTCCCTCACTGCACAGGCGTCACAGCATGTGGGGCAGTGTGTCTGATAACATCAAATATGCAATAAGTCACACTAAGAGAGCATGCATCCAATTTTATATCCGACCCAGCAACTAGGCAGAATCAGAAGGGAGAGTCTAGATCTTAAACTCTGTCTTTAAGCACATTATAGCTCCACTGAAGACACATAAACAGCAGGAGGCTTTGTGTATCTAAATGAAATCTTCGCCTAATGGATCATGGCAGAATAAATACACACGAGGTCACAGTGGGTAGGCCTATAACTTTTAGGGAAATAACAAGAGGCACGACAATACAATAATATTGCATTATTTAAGTAATGATACAATATTATTATTATTATTTTTTTTAAAAATGTTTTGCTATATGCTGAGTATTGAATCAACATATATAGCAATAAAATTTGTCAAGTCTTTAGTCTGCTCATCTTACTTTATGTATCAAATTGCTTTATATTTTGCAATGAAATTGAGGAGTGTTAACTGTTGCGATCACAACATCGCAACATCCTGGAGGGACTGAATATTAATAATTAATAGAATAAAAAAAGGCTACTTGGTGTTTGTTAGAGTTGAGAATCACTAGAGGCTCTGCGATTCGACATTTTCAAGATACGTTAGTGATTATACAATATTATTGCAATTTTAAATGTTTTGCAATGTGCTGAGTATTGTGATAAGATATATTGAAATATATAGCTGATTTTATCTATTAAGATGACATTTTCAGTCTGTTCATCTCCCATCAATATTTTTTACTGCAAAAAACTATCTATTGAACTGAAAAAAACAATTGCTTTAGTTATTTGAGTAGGCTACCAAAAGTTCAATTTGTACTTGCAACATTAATAATTTATATAATAAAATAGTGATACTTGTATTTTGTGTAGATATATATACAATATTGCCACCTAAAATACCACTGTACTATTGTATCTATTTTTGTCACCACTGATAACTTTGGGCATAAGTGATATGTTATAGCCAATGTGACAAGTGTTTATATATGGTTAACTAATGCTGAGACTAATATTTGATAAACCAACTAGAAAAGTGAATTTTAAAAACACTACAGAAATGTGAGAAAGTGCTTGTTTGTTGTCATAATTAACTTTGAGTTTTGCACTGTTGGTTGGACAAAACAAGCAATTTGGAGAGTGTCACGCTAAGCTGTTAGACCTTTTAAGTGTTCTCTCTTTTTTTTTTTACTTTTTATAGACTAAATAAGAAAATGTAAAATTGAAGCAACATTAAATTAATTAAGAAACACAACATTTGTAAGTTGCAACTCCATGGTAAGCCAAAATAGTATCTATCCCACAAGCATAAATCTGTAGGGCCCATCCTGGAGTCTGGAGTCACTGGCTGACTCCTGACTATCACAAGTGCAACTGTTAGAAAGTGCATCACATCACAACTGCACAAAAACAGAAGTCAAGAGCTTACTTGCAAACTGTTATATCCACAATATGAAAACACATGAAACAATAACTAAAACAGTCCTATCTTATGAACACTGAATCGAAACTGTAACAGTAACGTACCACCAAAGGCACGCACTGTCCTTAAAGTCGCCAAAGAATTGCATCATCTGCCGGAGCGGCTCGTGTCCTGCAGTGCCAGTGACAGCTCCATGGCTCATCTGAAAGGCCTGTAGCAAAACAGCAGCTCATTACAAGTGCAGCGGCTTGGGCTTCCTCTGGCAGGAGGCTGCTGGCTCATTAAGGGTCACCGAGGGGCGAGTCTCCCCCTATGAGCCGCAGCTTGTTACCAGAGCTCTCTGTGAAACCACTGTTAATTGGAATTAATTTATTTTCTCTGACAGATTTACTTCAATCTGTACAGTGGAAAGCTCACAGTTGTGATGATGATTTATAATAAGATATATATTGAATTATGGCAGTGAGGTCTTGAATTAGATAGAATGCTTCTCCACACTAGATCCCCACAACAGAAAATAATTATGACACCTCATCGGTTTCATTAAGGAACACATTTATGCTTCCTGTCAGCAGGGGGTGCTGCTTCTGGCTGCCTCTCATCTTCAGTGTTTGTCTTAAAAAAGATGACACAATGTGTTATATTACAGTCCATAACAAATACTGGTACCAGCTCTCTGTTGTTACATGATCAAAATATACTACAGTGGTCAGCTATTTGTTAGGCTAATGATTTGCTAGATTGCCATCGATGTTTTGATTTATTTGTGAAATAATATCAGGATTCACTTCTAATGAAGCTTGGACAGTATGTAATAATTCATACTTTCATATCTTCCTGAAATTTCATTGGGAGATACAATATATGATGGTGATGCTTTTCAGACTAATAAATACACAATAGAAACCCACAACATTTTAAGAAAAATAATATTCTCACACGTGTTTTTCTTAATTTAAACTTTCTATCAGTCACAGAAGACTGACAAGGCTTTATTGTTTCTGTCATCCAAACCGTCTTGGTTACTCTTGCTTGTAATCTTGTTAATTGACTGTTCCAACAATCACCAGCTCTGGTTTAGTCGAAATAAATTCTCATTTTCTAAGTTAGATGTAAGAAAAATGCCCTTATTCCCCAAGGTCTCTCTCCACTGCTGCTGTCCGCTGGCTGTTTACAGTCCTGTAACTTCTCCCTCCACCACTAGATGTCGTGGTATCTATCAGCTCAGCTGCCTTTTCCACTAGCAGAGACCAGAGACTGTGCTCTGGTGGTGCGTGCTATGCACTAGATACAATGAGTTTAATAGAAAGAGGAGTGCCTGTATGTATTTAAATACTGAAAAACATACATTTGGGATTTCTAAATACCCTGGTATACCATAATACTGTGATACCACCCAAGCCTAGTCTTGACAGTTTAGTGCTAAACACTAACTTTTAATAGTAGTTGGCAACAAGGCATCAGCTTTCAGTTGCAAAAACTGTTAATTTACTTAAATAAATATACTATAAGTCAGCTTAACAATAAAAATGTGGCATACAAGAATGTTTAAAAGCTTTAGTACAGTAACCGCACAAATTGTTCAGCGGCTCATCAGTGGGTGTGCCAGCTCTTGCAGCCTGCACCCCATTCTGTCATTGAGCCGCCTGCTCATGTTGCTTCGAGCGCCAGTGCTCGTCCAACCCTGTGGTTACCGTGTGCTTCCATGAACTATTGAACCTGATGTGTCACTTATCGAGGAATATGTTGAACATGCTTTGTATAATTTAAGATCCAGCTCAAACATGCCAGGATACTTTGGCTCTGGGTAGATTAAGAGACGGTGGGCCTCATTGGCACAGAAACGCAAAGGGCCATACCACCCCTCTAACATAGAAGCAAGGCACACGGACCTTGTGGTTATTTTAGATTGATAGACATTTATTAGTCCTTTTGGAAATATAATGTGTGATGTACAGCAGTCGTCAGATAAAGAAAAAGACAACTATAATACCACCAAAACCAAAAGACAAAACCATCAACAGATTAAAGAGCTCCACATATCAGAAGATGCTGAATCCTCACATACACATTGGTTCAATAATTTTTTGATGGTTTGTTCAACAGAGCATCTCTTTGCCATGATTATTAACATTTATATGGTTTTGTATCTCTTTTAGGTAATTTTTGTCTTTTTTGTGTATCTATGTGGTCATTTTGAGTCTCTTTGTGGTCAATGAATTTTAATTTGACTTTTAAATTTTGCAAGTAAATATTAAGAATATATTTTAGCATTGTTCCCACAGCAAATATGTAGGTTAATTGGTGACTCTAAATTGGCCATAGATGTGAATGTTAGCATTAGTGGTTGTCTGTCTCTATGTGTCAGTCCTGTGTTATTCTGGCAACCTGTCCAGGGTGTACCCTGCATCTCGCCCAATGTCAGCTGGGATATAGGCTCAGGCTCCCTGCAGCTGCTAACAGGATAAGCAGTAACGGATAACGAATAATTGAATGACGACCAGAGCCTGAAACTTTGGGCCCCTGTGCCTCTGCCCGGTGGGGTTGTTCTGTAATCCATCTATAATATTGATGGGTTAGTCCAAATTTTTACCCCACAGTCACAACTTAATCTTCTTTGTCACTGTCTCTAAAAAGATTCCTGTGCGCATGTGAATACATGCACCAACGCACACGCATTACCATTTCTGCTTGTAAAAGTAACACTTAAAAATCACTGATGAAACAAATATTTAAAATCTATTCATTTTGGGGTGCGTGCTTTGCTGTTTGTCCATATTTTTATATGTTAAAAAGTGTTTGCCAGTTTCTCAAAATGGTTGCCAATGGCAACCTGGCAACCATAACTGTCATGCCCTGCATTGGAAAGAAGCCTCCCCACAGGCGAGTGACTCCTTTGTATGGATAGAGATTTTTTCTATCAGAAGCTGCATGAATAGAAATATGGCTGGTGGTAAATTGAATAGTCACGTTCAGCAACCTGACAACAGCGGCACTCATGGCTTTTCTCTCTGAGCACAGACTAAGACATGGTCCCTCACTGGCTTCCCATCTGCGTTGCAGCCAGCTGTGTTCATTGGTACATTTCTGCCTTTTCTGTGAGACCAGGTTGCATTGTTGTGAAGTTACTGCCTTGTTTTGCATTAGCAAACCAAAAAAAGGGCTGCATGTAGACTGTAATCATGAATAGCTGTCTTTAACACATGAAAGCTATGATTAAATATTACAGTTATTTACATACAATACATTCATGTATGAACTGCCGCTCCAGAGAGGCAAGCCAGCAATAACAGACCAGGTGTGTGAAGACACTGGAGCAGAAAAAAATTGAGTCCAGTGGACATTGATGCATTGAGTAGAATCCCAACTGCTCCATATGGCCACTCTTCTGGACATAAGGGGCTATGCTGTGTAGTCTAGCTGTGGTAATACTGGACTGATCCCTGGACAGGCTGGTGCTGAGAAAGGCCTGTGTACATAATCTTTCTAGGCTAAAAAAAAGGGACTAGACTCTTAAATAAAATGAGTCATGCTTTTGCATCCATTCATACTGCACAAGTAATTTAAATAAAGTCATTTTTCTCAAATGGAAGGAAAGGCTTCCATTGACCCTGTGTGATCAGGCAGAACGTAAACCTCAAGAACTCTAATCCCTCTTACTTTTTGGATGGAATTACATGCAGGTTTTTTTTTTTCTGTTGTCACAGTTAACAAAGACATTTTATGCAGAGGAGATAAAAATGTTGATCCTAGTAAGACGTTTATGCCTATAATAGTCTGAAATCTTATTTATCTTCCAGACTTTATCAGTAGGGACTTAAAACTTCACTCTTACTTCATTTCAACTTGTTAAAATAGTGTTCAAGTATCTTTTTTTTTACAGATGTGTAAAATATAATCATTAGAACTGCTCTTAAAAATGCTAAAACAATCTTGTTTTGAGCAGATGCTTTTCAGTTGTTTAGAAAATGACATTTCTCGCAGTGTAAAATGCACTGAACTTTTAGCTCCGTAGAGACACTGATGATGGCAACAGCATCCACTCAGGTAGTCCAGGCAGCCACTCACTTGATTTTTCCGTGAAAGGTTAGACAAATGCCACAAATAATTGTCGGTCTGCCTCTTGACCCTACGTTTGCCCCCCAGTGTCTTACCACGTTGATTATCTAAGGTGGTGTGGGTCATGAATGTCTGGGCAGCTGGAGTCTATTGGGCAGCTGCTGAGCTTTGCTGTGACACAGAGGAAGTGAGGCGTAAGCGTCTGTGAATGAAGGCTGCTTCAGTGATAGCAGATCCGAAGCTCCGGTCTGTGTTCAGCCGCTGTGAGGAGAAGTCTTAATGCCAGCGCTGACTGAATGACTGAGTATATGACTGACTTCCTGCCTGGCTGAATGAGTGAAAGAATTGACCGTACTTACAGCATGCTTAGCACTGATGCCAAGTTTATCAGAGGAAGGAGTTGAAACACTCCAGGCATGAATCCAGACTATATTCATGCACTTGGAGATGCATTGATGTTGCCATCAAGTGCTTAGCTGCTTCAGTGAGCATCATGCAAAAGTTTGAATATCATGTTTATTAAGAGAGGGAAGAGAAGCCAGTCGCAGGCTTTGGGTGTAATATTCACTCCCATATGCTCAACATAATGTTTGCTTTTACTTCAGGAAGACAGAATCAGTTGTTGTCAGGCACCCAGCGTGTTTTAATCGAGTTCACATTGAATGCCAGCATCTGCTGTTGAAGTTCCTGCAGTTACTTTAATAACCTGAACTTTTTTAATGAGCCTTCCAACAAAAACTTAGAACCCACTTTGAAAGTTATTACTTGATTGAATAGTCATTATCATGGTTTAGAAGGGGCCTGCTACACCTACCAGTAGGTTTAGAAGGCTACGCTGGAAGAAATTCAGTTTGTTTGATGGGTCAAACAAACACAGGATTTAATCTAGGAGACCACTGTTTGTGTCCTTTCTGTTATCAACTTAATTTATGTCATGTCACGCCCAACTTGTTGTCATAACCAGCTCGTCAAATACTGACTCTTTGTCAAAAAGTGACACAAAAGGTACTCTTGAGCATCTCTGTGTCAGGCACAGCTGAAACACATCGTAACGTGGTTATTATGTGGTGAAACAGTCACAGATAATTTTGGGCATCAAAACTACTTTGCAAGTTTTGATAAAAGATCATGTTTTGCGTTATGCAACTATAATATAACGTGATGTGAATATGTAAGGTGGGTGAAGTCAGTTTGCAGCAACGGTATGTGAATTACTGTGGGTAACATAACTTTAGAAAACCTTTTGATAGCAGCCAACAACTGTGTCTGTCCTCGAAGATGTATTCACCTTGTGCTAAATGACAGCAAGAGTCTACTTACAGTCTCTAGATATATACCTTTTTCTTGGTGTTTATTATGTATTAAACTTCAAGCTTTCTGCACCTTGTGTATATGGTTAGTAATGGGAAAGTGAATACAAAATTGAATTAGGTTACTAAGAAAAAGTTAAATTCTTGTGTGTTTGTTACAGCATTAAAAAGTTATTAAAGTAAATTAATGTTTAGTTACAAATGTGTTCTTCCCAGCATCAACTTGATACTTAATACCTTTGGGAGTTTAATACTTTATTTGTTGAAAGAGACTATAAAGCTATCGCAGCCTCTGACCCAATATAGCAAAAATAAACCAATAAACAGCTCACCACTTACTGAGAAACTGTGGCTTGTTTCTACGTGACTAATTTGTCGCTGCATGGAAAAGGAATGTGAGGTTGTATCCGACATCCGGAAATGTTGTTTTTTGGCTGTTATAAAGGACAAACCTGCCTCACAAAGGTGTGCGTTGGGTAAAGGCAGTAAAGCCCTTTCTGCATGTTGATGGACAGAGGGGATACTCAGCTTTAATGCATGGCAGAAATGATGAGAGAGGCTGCTGAACTGAATGCACTAGCATGGCAATTACGCATAGGTGAGCAAAACAACATGTGAAAGCAGCCCATTAGCCATGATGCCTGAAAAAAACTGCACATGTCCTTATCAGCAACAATACACACATTTTTGACAGAACATCAAGTAAGCAGCACTCAGCAGGGCAGAGCTCTATATATATCTGAAATGACAGAGGACATGATTTAAATGTATTGTCATGCATTTCTCATATCTTTCAATGTAATATTAGAAATCCTGTTAATCAGGGGGTTTGAGCATATATTGAGTTTAACCTGGGATCAGTGTGAGATGTCTGATTTCACTGTTTTGGAGTGACTTTAATTTCAGTTAGCAGATTTTGCAGCGTGCAGAGGAGTGTTTTGTCCACATTTATGCATTACAGTCCAGTCATAGATTTTGTTTTTGTTGTGTCTGTTTTTTTGTTTTTTATTTCTTTAAAGAACAGCCTGTAGGTCTTGTTGATCAGACTTGAATGCTTAAATGGGAGGGGGAGATTGACAGAGAGAGACAGAAAAAATGGGGGCCTGGAGCAGGCTTGGAGTTTAGCTCAAAGGGAGACACTAATGTGAAAACACATGTTTTTGATGCATTAAATTTAAGAATTTTAGGCTGTTTTGTTTCCATAGCCTGTTTTTTCCAAACAAGTGGAAATAAAACTTTCAAAATACACATTTAAGGGGTTTATTTTAGGTTAGATTTCTGTTCTGGATCAATGCAGGCACATTTCTAATAAGATAATGCCTTACCTGCATATCTAAACATAAAATTTCAGAAAATTACAATCAAAAAACTAATGGTCGTAAGTAACCTACTGGGGTTTCATCCTGAAATCTATTATTATGACTATACCGTAGCCACCTGTAGCATCATATTTGTGCTCTCAACATTCATGAAATTTAACAAAACATCTTTAAAAGGTAATTTTCTCAAAATGTTTTTTTTTTATTTTATACTGAGTCAAATTTTCTTAGGGTTTTTATGGGGAGTTTGTTTATACAGTGTATTATTCATAGCCTGATAACATTATATTCTTAAAAACGTGGCAAATGCATTTTTTAATCACTGCTGATGGTATTATCTGAGTTAAAAAAAGAAATTTCCAAAATATCATTTGTAAAAACCTTTGACTCTGTTGATGACAAGGATTTTGAACCTGGCTTTATCAAATGTTCAGATTTTTGTTCTGGAAAGCCGTGCAAATTAGTTCATATTTCATTATATAATGCGCTACTTGTAAATTTATACACACATTTTTAGAAAACTTGCAATCCAAAAAATATTTCCATTAATCTTAGTAATAAACTGATGAAGTTTCATTGCCATACTTATTAAAAGTTCCCCTGTTCCCCTGTAGTGTCTCCCACAATGCACAAAGTTTAAAGAAAGATTGAGATAATTTTACACAACCTATTTGATAAAAAACTATCAAATTGCATCATATTACAATGCATTTTTTTTTGTTTAAACATTGGAGCCATTTTGGCCATTAAACTAAAAGCAGGCCCAGTATGACAACAGATAAAACTGTAGCTGTTGGAGGTATTTCAATCCCACACACTTTCTCGTGATTCATCTCTGCTTTAACAATTCCCTTTTACCCCCCGTGTTTGATTTGGCTCCTCACTTTGACTCCCTTTGAGAAGGGTTCAAAACCACATTCACAGCCTTTTTTTTAGGGGGAATTCTTTGTACCAATAGCTGAAAGAGAGGAGCTTTAACTCTCCTCCGGTGCTGCACGTATGTGTGAATCTCATGTGCTGTGGAGGTTTAGTTCAGCTGTCAGAGAGCAGATTGGAGGCCATTCGTACAGTGATTCATTCAACACTCAGTAGTTCACTCGCATTGTAGCTGGACAAAAGCCAAAGACAACTACTCAACATACTGCCAGTGAAGTCAAGAAGTTTGTCACGATGAGTTCGGCTGATTGTTTTGCCAATGTATTATTTAGAGTGGCTCTCCCCTGGCTGTTTGTATGTCAATAGTTTGGAGGTGAACCTGCAGTGAAGTGTGAAAAGCCAAATGTACCATCCTATTCAACGTAAAATTACTCCTAGATTTTTTTATTTTTACTCATACATAAATGTGTAAGTAGCATTTTAAAACCACAAATATGTTTTTTTTATGCTTTTGTACATTTCATACATATGACATAATTAAGTTTACATGTTTATGAGGAGAGGAGGGGATGGCGGGAAACACCTTAGCATCAGACTGCAGCAGATCACTTTTTGAGACCGACAAAAGTGGGTAATTATTTTAGTAAATGAACAGGACATGTCCAGCGATGTTTGTAGCAACAAAAGTGAGTATTTTTTAACAACAGCTCGGGACATTTCCAGCTGTGTTTGTACACTCGAAAGCTGGTGTTTTTTAATGAGAGTTTGGGAAATTTCAAGATGTATTTGTAGCGACAAAAGCAGGTGTTTTTTAACAACAGCTTGCGACATGTCCAGTTGTGTTTGCAGCTAAAAAAAAAAAGAAGGTATTTTTTAACAATACGCCAGGCCATGGTCAACCATGTTTGTAGCGACAAATGCGGGTGTTTTTTTTAAAAGAGTTTGGGACATTTCCAGTCATGTCAGCTTATAGACTGTCAACATATCCATTACAAATGAAATGTACAAATTAAACATGAAAACATACAAATGTAATTGTTAGAAAGGTACATTGCCAACATTTATTCTGGCAATTTGGTTGCATTTCAATGTTGTAACTGCCTAAAATAATACATCACATTTTAGAAGATGACCATGTACTGTGAGTAAAAAATAACTACAGACAAATAAATGTAGTCCAGTCTTTCAACTGAAACACAGTGGAGTTATTGCATAAGATATACATGACAAAACAGAGGTCATAAAGATGGCACTACAGTATCCTGATCAACAAGATGCACTCATAAATACTAAACCATAAACCTTCCATTCAGAGAGAAAACTGTTACAGCTCTGAGATATAAAAGGGCTCAAACAAGAACACTCAGCTCAGCAAAACTGCTGTCCATAACAGGGAAAAAGTTGCCTATATGGCAACATTAAGTCTGCTTGTGTTTTGAAGTGGAATGATCTTAACACTCACTGAAGTGCGCTTTGCCCGCTCCATCTTCCGTCTCTATGGCCATTTTCCCTCATCGTCTCCCCCTTCGCTGCTCATTTAGCATAATGTGACTTTCCACCCATTAGTAGCCAAGAAGGGCTGCACTCACACAGATTATTGCTGAGTTAAGATCCATTAAGACATACTTCTGTTCTTAAGGTTTCATCTTTTTGTGTACAATACATTCATTTATTAAGAGTTAAAGGGTTAGTTTACCCAAAGTACAAAGAAAACCCCACGTTTTTCTACAGGTCAGAGTGGTATCTACAAATATATTTTTGGTTTTATTTGCTGAGTTTTTGACATATCTGCCTCCACCCCAATCCAGTGGATATGATGGTGACAGTTTCCATTTGAAATACTTCCTACTACAGGGATAATCCCAATGAAAGCAGCCTGCATTGAGCTTTTAAACTTTTGTCAGAGCTTTGAGAAACACAAACAAAATTGCTTTAATCTCCTTTATATTGGTGTGAAGTTTCAGCAGAAGATACTTTACAATCTTAAAACAAAATCAATTGGCAAAGCTTGATATGTAAATTACAGACTTTTCTCTCCTGATGTTAACACTGATTTCCCAACTCAATTTATCTCTTATAACATTTCCTTGTAAAGTAGTGTTAGGACAGGGATTTCTGAGGAACTAAAAGCAGCCCACTGTGATTCAGTTTTATAGTGACATTAATAAAGAAATGGTATTTAATGTTGTTTGTTTGTGTCTGGCTGGTAAGAAGTTTCACATTTAAAAAGTGTTTTTACTGGTTTAAATCACCGGGTCTATTTGTTTTGGAAAGAAAGACCTCTGTGGATAATTTGGCTTCCAGTAAAAGCCTGTAGAGCATCTGCATCTTAAGTTACTGCGTTCGAGAAACATTGATTTGTAATGTAAAACTGCTTTATTGAGTGTTTTTGCTGGTTTAAGGAGGTAGAGACCTGTGAGGTAAATTAGTCTCCTGGTAAAAACCTCCTGAACTATAAACACTGAAGGAATTATAACTGGGGAAGTTTCAGCTGGTTGCAATCTGCAGTTCTCACCACTAGATGCCAGCTAAATCTCACAAACTCTTCTATAAAAACGTATTTGAAAAATAAAATACAGCCAGGTTAAACAATTACAAGTACATGTTATATTACAACAAAAGCCAAACAAATATATATTTTCAGACATTAATAGACTTTTTAAGGACCTACAGACACCTTGTGGAAAATCGTGATGGTTAATAGCAATTCACAAATTTAAAAGTTGTAGACAAACTTCTGAAAATAGTTCTTATACTATTTTTGGATGTTTTCTGCGGCTGAGCTCCAGACATCCGGTGAATCAGCTCCTCCAGCAGTAATCTCGAGACCTCTATACACTGTCTGAGCACCTGTGTTGCCTGAAATTCCAGTGATAAATTAGTGACGACAATGAGCAGCTTCAGTCGCAGGTGCATCAACTGTGCTATTTGAATTTCCTTCCCAGGGCACCTTGTACAAATGCTGACTTTTGGAGTTTGCACTTTTGTCAATCTGAGTTTCCAGTGAGCAGAATTCAACGGCTCACTGAGAGCCGTTAACTGTGGGACTGTGGAGGAGTAAATATCAGCGCAGACAGTCTAATATTCAGTCGTTTATTGGTAATCCTGGTGCCTCCATCAGGGGGAACAATTGAGAGCAATTATTCATGAAGGTTTCATTGTTTACCAGAGTCTGTTAGAGTTTGATGTACTGCTTTGCGCGGCACTATGCTGTTCTACATTTACCACCTGCACATACTGCTGGGATTTCTTTACAAATATGATCAGATTTTTTAAAGAATGAGCCAGCACACAATAAAGGAATCCCACCTGGACAATCACATCCATTAGTTTTTCTAAAATCTGATATGGCAAAGCTAGTTTTTGCAGACAAAGCTCCAATGTAACTGTAAAAAATCATGACTTTTTTAAAAAAATTTCCCTAACAGAAGCTTCAGAAAATAAAACTCTCGAATGATAAATTAATAAATAAAACAAGCACGCAGGTATCCTCAGTCGCCTTCAGGTCCACATCTGTAACGTCAACCTCAGCACACCTCCTCGTGCTGATCAAAGCTGCTTTGTGCCTTCGTCAACAGCTGGTGTGCATGTTTAAAGGAAAGGGAAAAAAAGATGGAATGGCAATATGGCATGGTTACGCAACCTTTTTCAACCCACCCTCCACCCCATTCTCCAAACAAACACAGCTTGCTTTTGGTCTTTATTTCACTGTCATTGATGCATATTTCATAAGGGAATTCACTGTCCTCCTTTGATTCTTTGGCACTTTGGTGCTGCTGTCTAGCAATCCATTAGCTCCCATTATCATCTCAACAGTCCTAATTACAGACAACAAGGAGACTTTCACAACTCTAATGGACTGTAAAGACCTACTCAATCCTCCTATATAGAACTATTTTAACAGGTAAGATGAAGTACAGTTAATACTACTCTGATTGACAAAATATGTATTGTTTAGTAATTGGCATAAATAATAAATTGCTGATCAAACAGCTACTGATTCATTTTCTGTTGGTTGAATAACTAAATAATGGACTGATAATGATGATAATGGACTGTAAACATGCGACACATGTCGGTTAACTTATCATTCAACCCCAGACTTAAGTCATTAAAATCATAAATGTTCCTCTCTGAAAAGATGTTTAACTTGAACCCTTCGCTCTTTCAGCAGTTTGAATTTGTTCCATCTCTTTTGTTTGGTTTCATTCATTATAAATGGTGCTGCATGCCTGCAGTGAGGCTCATCCAGTGCACTGCGTTTCTGACAGCAGGGTTTGATGTGGAAAAAATGACACTGGTATTGGCTCGAGCACGATATGCCAGGAGTTACACAACCTACTGTGACAAGCCCGCTACAGAAGTGAAAAT
This sequence comes from Plectropomus leopardus, assembly GCF_026936395.1. Lineage (NCBI taxonomy): Eukaryota > Metazoa > Chordata > Actinopteri > Perciformes > Serranidae > Plectropomus > Plectropomus leopardus. Next base: position 21,703,128 of record NC_142182.1, read on the forward strand.
CAACTCACTGCTGTCTGTCAACCAAGAACTGGACTCTGCATTCAGGGAGATTACAAAGTCAGTGTCCAACTGATTCAGCTCTGCTGCCTCTGGTTATAAAACTTTATGACATCAAAGATTACTCCTTTGGCTCTCCACATTCAGGAGTTGGCTCTAAATTGTCACAGATTCAGGACACCAGACCAGCGTCACATGGCAGCAGAGGAGAACTGCACTGATTCTACTTGGTAATTTGTAGTTTTCTGCAGGATATACAGAAAGTAAAACGTGTCAAAACTGCTGTTATGCCTAGCTTGTTCAAGAGCATAACAAAGAAGGGAGGACCACACAGTAACCATTTAAATTAACAAAGGTATTAAAAATAACACAACAAAAGGAAACCAAGATGTAGGTCGGTAGTCAGTGGTGAGGTGTGGGTGCTAACTCAAACCATAAGGAAAGAAAAAAAAACCAAAACCAAACACACCAAACAAAACCATGTCAGGGTGCCTGAGAGGCACCAGCCTTCCAGGAGCAAGGAAGAGAGCCATCTTGGAAGTGGCCAAGCTTAAATAGACTTGTGGCAGGTGGGTTGAATCCCAACAACGAGGTGGGAGGAGCCGAGCAGGGAGGGAGATCCTGGAACAAAGAGCACAGGCGGGCCAAACAGGCACTGACAAGCGTCCCTGAGGCCTCATGCTGCTTATAGGAATCTGACTCTCCATAGCATAAAAATACATACTGTATCTATATGTTGAAAGGTTGTTTTAACCCCTTAAAGAGCAAATTGGTTTCCTTTCTCTCAAAAACATTGGAAGAAGGCATTGAGCAAGTTAACAAGACATTGCCCAAAAGTTAGTAAAAAAAAAGAAATACTTATAATAATACTGATAGTTAAAAATAATAAAATAGGTGGTTTGCTATAAAAAAAAGCAAACCACCTAAATGTCATAAAAAAAAGTTTAAAGCAAAAACAAATAGGAGAAAACAACTAAGAAAAAGTAGGAAAAGTTATTGATTTTCTATATTTTAGGTAACATAGTTTTGAACATAAAATTGTTATAGGTATAGTTTTTGGGATTTTTTCTCTATTTTTTGGATAATTCCTAATAACCATACCGAGCTAATTTTTAGGTAATTTCTTTGTCACCTTTCAGTAATTTCTGGCAATTTGTGGGACATTTCATGCCCAGTTGGTCATGATGTTTTTGACAGAAATCAAACCAATTTGATTAAGGTTTCAAAGGACCAATAGCTTTGAAAGCTTTGGACGCAGCACAAGAAAACATATGGATCCAGGATTATGACTTCTGGATGCTGGTTTATGCTGGTTTGTGCATTCAGAGATCATTGTGGTCACTCTCAAACCAAATCACAAGCATTACTATTACTGAAATGTTTTCATGGTGATGCATCACATAAACAACAGAGCTTTTGGTCGTATCTCTTCTCTGTTTGACCAGCTTACTCTCATTTGTCAAAAAAAATAGGAATATCCTGTTGGTGCCACTTACAGGCCGTGCACCTCACGGCGTACCAGAGACCTGTTGATGTTGTCGCATTTCCTCATCTGCTGAGAGAGATCGATAAATGTCAGGGATGATCTAATATCCTGTTATTTTGGCCACCTCTATCCTTAGATACACACAAGTACACAACGTAAACAAGGTGTCTCAGAGAAAATCAAATTCAGCTGCTTCTGCGAGCTCTGTTCATTCAGGTACACATCTGCCGTCACCCTTTAACTTGAGCTCATGAATTTTTGAAGTCTGTCCTGCTGCGCTGACCCTAAACTGTAATTAGTTTCGCTCAACATTTCTCATCATGATACACTTTTTGAGCTGCAGAGGAGATGGGGGGATAGGGTCGAGGGTGTGGGAATACATTGTTCCTTTAAGACGGGAAAACTGAGTAAGTGGAGGAGAAGCAGGAAAGAAGGAGCCAATGAGAAGGCAGGTTTGCAGAAACTGTTAGTGGCACCTTGTTCAGGGGAGCTTTGGGGGATAAAGGGGGGAGTGTGGTGGGATTGCGAGGAGTTGGGGGGGACTCTTGAGAGAGTCAGCGAACGAGTCTGTAAAGAGGAGGGGGAAGAGAGAGAGGGGAAAAGAACAACCATGCAACAAAAAAATCCTCATTGCCAGGCACTGCCTTTACAATGAGTGTTTATCCCACTTTTCTGAGAGCCAATTATCTGCTCCCGCATGAGTCATGGAGATTATTTAGACTGGTGGCGTACACAGAGCATCAGCAGAGCTCCTTCACGATACTCCCACCGTAAAAAAGGACTGAGCGCAGAGATGCGTTTACAGGCGTTACACAGGTGAGTGTGCTGATTTTTGTCATAACGGTGCTGCTGTGCGATGCAAGGCTTTCCTCCTCCACTGTTAAGCGGTTTGATTTGTACTCCCCGTGCATGCAACGCCATCTGCTTATTTCCAGACTGATGTCTTAGAGGAGTAATATCTGACTCTCTGGCTGCATGTATCTCGCACTCTGTTCCTCGCTTTCACATTAATCCTTTGAAACCTGATCAAATAGTATTGATTTAAAAAAAAAAAAAAACATTGGAAAAAGGCAATGAGCACCGAAAGAAAAAAATTACCTTAAAATTAGCAGAAAAAAATGCAAGAAAATTACGTGAAATTTAGTTTTAAAAATATAAAACAAGTAAACGACTTGGGAAAAGGCTGCTGCTTAAAAAATATAATAATTTTGTAACAGAATTTTAAATATATGATTATGATAATTCTGAATCAGTTTTCCCTACCTTTCTTATTTTTTCTAATCTACTTATTTCCTGCAATTTATGGTACATTTCTTACCAAGTTGCTCATTGCCTTTTTTCCCATGTGCTTTGAAAGAAATAGCAACAATTTGCTCAAGGTTCAAAGGTTTAAATACTTATAAAAGGCATCTGAAAGCAGCGCAAGAAAAGAGCTGTCGCTCCAGGTTTCAAAGGGTTACAATTTGTTTTTGCTTTTCTTGCCGTTTTCTGCTTGTGCTCCCCCATCTTTCTTTCCTTGTTTTATAATATTTTGCCACAGACTGGCACATGTCACCGGGTATGATCTGGACAAAATAAATCAAATGTCAGATGTACAGTGCTTTCCCTGCTGCAGCAGCTCACCTGCTGAGCAGAGCTGCAGTCTGCAGTGTTTTCTTGAGTCTTTGCGGTCGAGTTTTTTCTTTATCACACCAACTAATGTGTCTCATAATTAGTCTGGCATTTAGCCCTTTCTACATGCCTGCAGGCATAAACACAAACTATATCATTGTGTCCTGTTTCATTTCAGTGAATTGTCTCCTTACAAGTCCTCCTTACTTATAGTGGCTGTTTTCAAACAACTTTATTTGACTTTTTAGGAAAACATTCCCTCTGAACAGAAACAGGTATACAGGTAAGCAGGCTGTCCCGTTTGAGCGCTTTAGCAATAGCATGAACCGCCTGCCCGTCCCCACCTGGCTCTATTTCATACTATTGTCTGCTCACTGTGATTAACTGCCTGCGCTTGTGGCTCGGATGATTTCTGCTTTGTGTTGAGAGCTCGGCCGGCGAACGGGACTGTACAAAGCGAAGGGGGGGGGGGCAGGATTGGAGGGTCAGCTGATCAGCTCTGAGGTGCCAGAGATTTATGACCCCCCAGAACAAAGCTGTGTCTGCTGAGGGACCATAAACCATAAATCAGGGAGAAGTGGGTCAGATCGGGTCATCTGCTCACTGCAGATCTGCTCTCTTTTTTCCTAAAGGTGCACTTTTTTCTTCCTTTTTGCGCCTGACTATGTGACACTTCAAGTGACTTTTCTGCTGGACAAGCAGACCTGTTGTTGAATAAATTTATCCATCGCAAGCGGTTTCTTTTCTGTGCTTTTAAACTTAGCGACATTCAGCTGCCAATCACATGTGCTAATGAATTCCTGTTTTTATATTTTAAAAAGCCATTAGGCTACCTTCTGTAAGTGAATCACCTCTAATCCTTTTATTATCTGCAGCTATGTTAACACTGCTGGCCTTTATTTTGTGCTCGTCTTAATCATCCGTATTATGTAATGTTTGTCTTTTTAAGAGGCTGATGAGAATGAAATGGCATGTTCTTATTCTGGCAGCGACTTGTTACTGATTGTACACGAGGCATTACACTCTGCTTCGTCTGATTCCAGTCTCTTTGATTCTGATCGCCGGTTTGACTAGTTTTGTGGTTTGTCTTCCTAAGGGCAGCTGAAGCCAACGTGAGAAATTGATTTTCTGCAGAAGGATTAGTGGCGGGGTTACAGCTATAGGCATGCATTACATTACAGTGATTCATTCGGCATCTGCACACCAAAGTAGGCTAAACAAATTCTTTATTAGCTGTTGTATAAGACTGATATTTTCCTAAAACATGCACAGACGTGCAGCAGACTGCTGTCTATACTGTCAGGGTAGTGGGTGATGGGTATGGGAATAGCAATGAATAACTTGAAGCTGTGTTTTCGAAGTTCAGACAGCTTGAGTAGAGAGATAAATAATCTCTGCCAGGAAGGATGGATCTTAATTTATTTGTGTCTGTATTGTTGCACAAAGAGGCATCGCATACTGCTGCTGGAAATCAAACAAATGCAAATGACGGTCTGTGGAATGGAAATGACTGTGAAACATCAGAAGTCTCTCAGTATGACTGCCATAACAGCAGGGATTTGTACTTGTGTTTACGACAACACTGATAATATTTTCTCTCATTTGAGAGTGAGCAGAAATTAAGCAGGAGCGTGAAGCATGTTGCATTAATGTTCCTGCCTTTATTTTGCTAATACGTTGCAGGTTTACAGTGTGTAAGCTTCGTATGGAATTGTCACATGCATGCTTAGGTATTGCGGGGAGAGAAATATGCACAAGAAATGCACTGCAAGTTTTCTCAAAGACGTTTCAATCAAATGTTTCCAAACACCTTCGCAGACATTTGCTTTTTATTATGGAAAGTGAAAAACACCACAGCTTGAAAAGGTAAAAGTGACCTTTTCTGAGCTAAATGTTAATTTATACACTGTGTGAAAATGGTTTGAAATTGAAATAATTCTAGAGCATTTTGTCTGCTGTTTGTGGCTTTTCACACATTTAGGTTACATGTTGTTCGCAGTCACAGAGAGTCATTACGCCAAAGTTCTGTTGCTATGATGGTTTTTACTGTCAGGGCTGCTATAATGGGTTACACAAACTGCATAATCAAGTCTCCAGGGTCAGCTATTAGGCCTGCGTTTGCTTTATGACTACAGTCCAGTCTTATTGTTGCATTAGTTTGGAAGCAGCCCAGGACTTTGCTCGAAAACTGTTGTTTTGCCCATTAAAATGATTCCCACAGCAGTTTAGTGGCATTATATGATAATGTACAGCACACAGCGGCGGCACTGTTTATATGGCCATCTCACAATGAAGAGTAAATGAGGAAAAACATAATGGTGTAACATATGCAACTGGATATGTATCATCTTTAAATTGCATTCAACAGCATTTTTGGCTTGTCCCAGGCCAACACTTTTAGGCTTTAATTTTGGCTTTGGAAGGCAGAAAAATGGACTTCCTTAGCTGTTTTACATATTAATGGTGGGTGAAACCTTTACATTGTCAAAATGAAATAAACTTCCCTGAGGCTAATAGAAGCTAGTTCTGCATTTGAGTTTATTAGATGTTAGAATTTTTTTTATAACAGTAAAAGACTTTCACACATTGATGGTGTAAAAAATGAATGACACAAAAATGCAAAATACTCACCTGTAAATATTATGCCTATTCTTATTCCGTAAAATAACGTTACTTGACAGTGCTTTTGGCGCAAGATCATAACTCCAAAACCACGTTTGGCGTCTGCATGAAACACGGCAGGGCGGTGTCAGCTGAGAACATAGCCAAAACTAGTCGAAGTGTTTATTATTTGTTATTATATGCTGGCAGATGGCTGGATGCACTTGCCGTGTCACTTTAAGACACAGCTGGACGGAACCTGTCGTGTCCACATGAAATGCGGCGGGACTTCGTAAAAAAGCTGCTCGTTAATAAGGAGCGTGGGGGCACCTGTAAGGTGGGTAGGGTGTTGGTTGATGGGTCCTCCAAATCCCTGACTTTCATGCAGAAGTCTGGTATTTGCTTCCTGTCTAAATGTAATGTTTCTTTTCTACACCTAACCACGTGCCTCTTTGCCCTTAACCTCACCATCTGTACCCTTGTTTCCTGTGCCAATGTCAGTTTGACAGAGTACTAACAGCAGATAATACTCGTGTTTTGTCTGTTTTATGTGAAGTAACCAGAATCCAATGTCTTCTGGATGTCTCATGCTAATGTCATCTTGATGTAGGCAAATGGCATTTAATCCTAAGGCATGCAGAACAAACACAAAGTCTGTAAAACAATGTGATGTTAACCGCCACACAACATGAAATTTTTTCATTGTTTAACTTTTAAAGCACTGTCCACGCAATTTTCATTTCAACCAAAATTTAACGTCTGTCCAACATCTTTGTGAAATTATATTCGCTCCAGGTGTCAGTTGGGGTAACGACATTTCTTTTTCCTTGCATATTATAAGTTTTCTGTGTAAAAGTACTAATAACAAGAACAGTTCAAAAAATGTATCGATGTTCAAATTATTCACCAAGAAAAAAAATGCCCCAGTGTATAGAGGCCTCAAGGGTGATGAGAACTGAAAACATAAAATAGTGGAGGTGTTTGTTTTCACATGTTATGTCAGCAGTGTAGCTTGGACAATATGTAATTGAAATTCCTGTTTAATAGATTCCTCTGAATTATAGAAGATTTCCAGAATTCAGCAGAGCACTGCTCTGTACCTTCAGCGGTTCGTCTCTGGAGAGCCCGCTGTGCTTTGAAGTGAAATATTTCATTGTGCTTTGAATTCCGCATCAGGCGTGCATCTGTTCTATGGGTTTAACTCATCGACATCATCCAGCATGATAATTTCTCCCCAGACAGCCTTGAACGAGCCGTAATGTCATACACGGCAATTGATGGCCTTATGCTTAGTGGGAAATAAATCATTGTGCCATACAGAGTAAGATTTTAAAATGATGGCATAAAACACGTCTGCGGGAAATCATGTTTCTTAAAGTATTTTAGGCGTTTTTTGGCACATTACAGCCATGCTTTACTGAGGGAATGTGACTGTGTTGTATATTTTTGGTGAGTAGCTGATGAATTGAAGTTACTTTTACCACAATTTGTTCTCAGCTGATGAATTAGATTGGCAGGTCAGATATTAGACACAGCACAGGGGCTTTAATGACCCATACAGGAATAAGAAGATATGACAAATGGCCATCAAAATCTCATGTTAGCGCGTTTAACAATCAAACTGGAACATGGTGCTAGATTTTATTGTAAAGCATGGCCTCTGACATTCAAACATGCAGCCAAAAACAGTAAACCAGAAAAAAGGGAAGTATATTTCAATATTTTTAACTTTTATGATCCTGCAGATGTTCACATTCTGTGTGATTTATGTATCTAATTTAGTTTCATATTTAAATGGAAAGCATTAGCCAAACATTCCAACACTATAATGATGTTAAAAAGAGTAGTGATATTGTTATTCATAATATGATAAATGTAGAATCACAATGAAAACTTCGACAGTTAATTTTGTTAGCTTTTAAATACAGTTTACTTTTGTGAAAAAATACCACAGTATGAGAAATTCATTCAAACTAGGGATATGCGTGATTAGTCGTCTTGTCAATTAAATGTTGCCACCCTCCCTAGATGGCACCAGAAATACTAGTCGGTTTAACTTATCCCTCTCCCAACAACACAAGTGCAAGAGTCACCTTTTATGTCACGGATGGGCCGTTGTGTCAAAATGTGCTCCACTGTCAAATAGTGTTTCCCCCTGCTAGTGGTGATTTTTATTTTGAAATTTTTAAAAATAATTTAGTGAGTGATTTTACCTTTTATAGCTTCTCTTTACTCTTTTATTGTAAATCTGTATCCTTTATTATGATTTACATTTTTGCTCTGTAAAGCACTTTGAATTGGCATGTTTTATTAAATGAGCTATATGAATAAAGCTGCCTTGCCTAATACATAATGCCCCGCTTGGTTCTTGGGGTGAAGGATAAGCATTAAGGTTAAGGGGAAACAGATATTGACATAATAGTTGAAAATATGTCAGTTAACAGTAGAATGCAGTGTGGGGGCCAGTAAAAATCCTACGGTGGTTACTTCATATTTATATCTGTTAATTACGACGTATCTGTCACACACAAAAAAACACCTGTGACTACTGCAGAGTCAGTTGGCCCTGGGATGAATGTTACGTTTCGCATTTAATAAAAAAAAAGCTAGATATTAGTGTTTGTTAGTGGGTTTTGTTTTTGTGTAGGGGGCAAGGGGCTTTAAAATTATTTAATTATTATTTAAATTCAAATGTCTCATAAAATATGCAATACATGCTAAAACCTTATGTGTTAAATGGGCTCAATTTTGAATGTTTGCTTAATTTTAGAGTAATTAACTTGTCGCATAATCATGACAATGCTCCATGATTATTGCCAAAATTTCACCAGATTGTATCCTAGATGTGGTTCCAGATCATCATGCTCGCTTAATCAAAAACACAAATGTTTTAATTTAAGTCAATCTGGTCTATGACCAAGTATCAAAAATCACAAATTTGCCTAAAGGGGCTCCACAATATGTACAGCATATGACATCCTGTGTCCTTTGAGGCTTGCTTCATATAAAAAATAAAAAGTCATTAAAAAGGAGAAAAAAAGAAAAGAAAGAAACCCCAGGAAGAATTGACTGAAGTCATTTCTAAATTCTGTATTTTTCAGATCACATTACATTTTGTCATGTTGTTTGACTCTGTGCCCTCTTTGTGTTTTGTAGCTGACACAGTGGAGGGAGTCTGGACGCATGATGCCCAAGTTTCTATAGATCTCAAAGGAATGCAGCAAGACACATTATTAATGTCAAGGTGAGAATGAAAGAATGCACACACACAATAACACACACATTCTTTATGCCTTCCTCTGCTGTCTTTTTTACTTAGTACAAATGCAGCTTTTCGATGTTGCTCTATTTAATGGCACAACAAAACTTAATACTAAAGGATGATTCCATTTTTGGGGGAAAAACACATTTTCGGCTGTAGTGCCCAGAGTTAGATGAGAAGGATGATACAACTCATGTCTGTATCCTAAATATGAAGGTCACCAGCAGCCCGTCACCTTAGCTTAGCATAAACTACAAAAAAAAAAAAAGTAGAGTAACAGTTAGAATGTCTCTGTCCAGCACTGACAAAAACACATATACCCCCACCTGTAAAGCTTACTCATTAACACCTTATACCATTTTTTCTAAGCCAAAGTCTACCACAGTGTTTGAGAACCCCTGAAAGAGACCTTCGAAAATGCTGCTGACCCCAATTTTAGTTAGACTCCAGGGTTGTGTTTTAGTCTGGACTGGTGGAAATGATAATGCAGACATTCACATTCACTTCCACATTGAGTATTATCAGTCACAGATACGTACATTTTATGATTTCATCGTTTTTTTACATGTTCTTTTCACACCGCCATGGCTTCCTCCAGCAAAGGATAATACTCTAGGTACCGCTCGGATATGTTGCCGTTTTTGCTTTTCAATGACTCCCAATCTGTTTTCTGCCACCCTGATCAGCTCATACTCATGTGTTACTAACAGTAACAGTTTGACTTCATTGTTGGTCCAAGCAACAAAATCTTACTTATCGCCATCTCCATATGTTTGTATGTTGCAAACAACTAGCTACAGAGTTTGCTTCCTCTTCACACCAGCACACACATGCCCAGTGTCTGTGAATGTTCATGTAATGTGTTTTCAGAATTGACAGTATGAACTGGGATTATTTCTGTAATGGTGCATCAACGCTCGTGCACAGAGATAATTTTTTGTTTTAAAATGCTATTTTAAGATGAAAACGTATTAGTGCAGATGTGGCCTGTGATAATAAGACAGAGGCTGGCCAGCTGTTTCCCCCTGTTCCTGGTCTTCTCGCTGAGCTTAGCAAACAGACTGCTGTTGTGGCTCCATATTTATTGTACAGACGTGAGAGTGGTTTTAAAAAGCTAATGAGGGTACTATATTCCAAAATGTCCAATTATTGGTTACTACCCTTTAGCTTCATGCAGCCCCCCACATTCACTGCTCTGGCGGAGAGGGCTGAATAAGTGTTATGTCCTAGATTTCCCAAAATGTTGGACAAAGCCGGTTTCATATGTAATCAGTAGCATGTTAATGTCGTAATGACTAACATATATGTAGCACTTAACTGAATCTCTTGGCCTCAGAAGTTCTGGGGGGTATATTATTATCTACACTTAAAGCACCGTTCTGGTTGTTTTCAGTCCACCCACAGAGACAAACCCCCCCAGAGTCAGAGCAAAAAGAGATCTAATGTTCTTGCTGATATATCATGTAACCTCACTGTTCTGTATGTTTACGCAAAAAATGTCATGAAGGCGTCATTGAAGTTGGAGCTTATTTTGTCGGAAATGTGTCAACACATATACAATCCATTAAGAAATCATAAGATTCAATATTATATTTGAATATGGGAGCTCCCAAAACTGCAACAGACTTTCTGTCAAGCTGCAGTATCAAAATCAGGCCTCATCTGATAGGACAGAACGCAGCAGGAAGCAACCCAAAAAAGAAAGCGCGAGATCAGCATTAGAAATGCAAAAAAAGTTTCATTCTGAAAATAACTAGAATCGTATTCAAACACCTGCAGCTCTGGGGATGTTCCAACTTTTCATTTCTCACTGGTAAAGTTTGAATGTCATCCTTTGAAATCTGAAGCTAATGTAAGTCAATGCCTTCATTTAGTTTTCTGCAAAATTATTTTAATTAAGTGATATTGTAATTTTATTGGCCAGGAGGCTCTGCAGTGTGCCAGCGTCCGCCAGTAATGAGCAGAGAACACGGGCTTTCTTAATGTAGCCTAAATTTGCATTTTGCTCACTGCAGAACTTAAGGCAAATTACACCTCTCTGCCTGCCAAATTCTCGTCTGGTGCTGAAATAAATACTTCCTTTTTTCTTGAGTAATGTTGGTTTTTGACACTGTTAAAATAGCGCCTTAGCTATTGGAAGCCAGAGTAATAAATTTGGAACAAAACGCTTTTCTTTCTCTATTGATTAGCAGTTTATTCCTCCTTTGTGTTTGAGTCTTAGAGTGTTGGATGTCACTGTAGCTGAACAGCTCATGGTCACTGACTGTGAGGGAGACTCCATCTATGGATTCATTATGCCTCATTAGATATTATATTACACAATATTATCACACACATGAATTTATTCCTTGTTATTTAGTCCTTGTCAACTTGGTGTACATCGTTTTTAAACATGAAAAAATTCAAACAATGTTTTTTAAAAATGCATTTTTAAAGAAAAACACAAAAAGCGATAACCTTTGGAACCAAAAATGAGCAACTTCTGTTCTCTCAGCTCGACTCTCCTGCTGCCAAAATATATCAGCATAAAAGAAGGATGCAACCAAACACTAAAAATAGAACTATTTATTCTGCAGACGCACAGTCCATCGTTATATTGATGATTATCAATTGTCCTTTCCTTTTTTCCAGTAATGATTAGAGTTTTACTAAAAAAAATATTTATTGAGAAATGAAACAGGAAAAAACAACAACACTGACATGATACCTCACCAACAAATAAGCAGGTTTTCATATTTTAAACACTTGAGGCTTTTTTCTTCCCAGGAAACAAAATATTCAGTATGTTCAGTCAATTATTTTTTGGAGTAAATTGTGATTACCATTGTTGTGGTCTGACTTGTGGAAAGGGTCTTTGGGACTTTGTGCCGTTGTTAGGATGCAGCCAGCACACTACTCTTTGGCTGTGTATCCACGCTGCTGGATGCACACGCAGGGTCACACTGCGGCATCAGCTACCACAGATGCATTTCCTACCCCATCGGCTTCCCGTTGCCTTTGTTTCCTACGCGGAACAGTGCGAGCAGGTAGAGACAGAGCAGCAGAATGAATGGGCGGCGGAGGCAGCGGCGAGGTGGACCAGAGAGATTAGCTGGGAAATTGACACTGACAAATCTCATACATTAAGGCTTCCTGGGAGGCAGCTATCGGTAGAAGAGGCGGCAGGTACCATATCCCGTAAATGGCACTGGGTTTCTTTAATACTCTGCTTGCAGCACGTTGGAAAGCCGAACCACCCTGTCGTCTTACAGTGCAGAAGATAAGGAAGCCAGGTGTGCTCAGAGGCATTTCATTTGACTAATGTGTTTACAGCTAGAATAATGAATAGAGTGAGGAAGATGAGAGTAATTAATTTGAGCTGTTCTAGCTAAATAACAAAGCAAATATGGGCAAAACTGTTTCATTTCCCTTTGGAACCAGAGCTTTTTTCCCCCTGTTTCTCTCCTGCTTTAATGAGATAAAGCCAGTCTTTGATAAGGAGTCCTAGTTACTGTTGTTAGTAGCCTAGTAGCCTTTTGATCTGTTCTGAGGGTGTTTGCTCACAATTTCTTTATGAAGTACAAAGCCGCATACAGCATTTACATATATTTTAGTCTAAAAATATCTCTGAAGTGATAAACAGAAATTCATAATTTTCTTTAAATAATACAACATTTAATTAACGAGCCACAATTTTCTCTTCATTAGGTCTTGGTATGGCTTTTATTAGCCTATTCTCTTGCACTAAACCTTTTGAAGATCGTACATATGCTGTGTGTTCCTCTGCATCTAATGCAGAGAGTCTAATTACCAAACATAAACAGCTCTTTGGCCCTTGCAGCCACACTACCTGATGTTTGCTTAGTGCTATTCCCAGTGACTTAACCCCCGCTCAAGAGGTTCATGGTGTGTTTCTTCTATCTTTATTTATTTTGGACAGTGAAGTTGTTTTCCTGAAAAAAAAAAAAAAAAGCTGGTGCCCTTGCTGTTGCCTAGCAACAAAGTGAGTCCGTGGGACTTAGCATCTTACAGGATCTCTTCCAGACTACCTTGAAACTTGTCCTCTTTAGACGTGTAGAGAAAGTTTATTTACGTATCCATCATTGTTCATAAATAATGAATGCCATTTGCAATGATGGAGACATGAAGATAGGTTTAAAAGTAGGATCTGATTTGTTTTTAATCTGCCATTTGGTCACAATAAAAACTGTTTTACCTATGTATGAATTGTCACAGTATGCTGTCATGTCTGAAACCCCTAACTACTCATTATATAGTCCACTATATAGCAAATTTGCCATTTTGTAGTTTTGTGTTCTGGGTAAAGTGAGAAGGGTTTCTCACACGTTCAGTTATTGGTGGCAGCATGACATGTTTAAAGCATCTGCCACCACAACTTGATTTTATATTTTTGGATGTGGACTATTTATTAGGCACGATGTTGAAATATATGCACAGATTGTTTCTGATTACACCAGGTTGTTGGAATGCAAAGCGTATTGAAAAACCATCCAAATTTAGAGAGGGGACACAGAAGGATTAAAAAGGGGCACAGATTTAATAAATAATGTGTAGAGATTAAGAATAAATTATCAACTGATATTTCTCTAGTGCTTAATGTTAGGGTTAACGCAAGCTAATGCGAGAGCCGCTGCTAGCTGTGATTTGTGTCATAATGGCTTAATACATAACGTTAAGCATTAAATTCACAACTTATTACATGACTAACTGGTACAACAATCAGCAATCACGCTTCTTTCTCCTCTTGCATTTCTGACAGCATGATGTTAATAATCTGTTTATTATGAGCAGAGCAGAGTACCACAACACAACGGTCACAAAGTAGCTTAATTTGTAAATTTAGGGTAAATACACTAATATTATGTATTCATCACAGATATGCATGTTGGTATTCGTTACGGATGGTCCACCAGCCAACATTTATATGGTTCATTTAACTGTGTGTACTGCTGCTTTGGTTACATTTTAAAAAAGGATCAATTCAGCATCAATCTTGCAATATTACAAAATTCAGGGATTTATACCAAGAAT